>NW_015151952.1:139438-141790 GCF_000732505.1 Cyprinodon variegatus | reverse complement strand
ATCAGTCTGATTATTAGCAAACTGCTCCACAGTCTCCTTCAGCAGCCGCTACATGTCGTCAGAAATACAAGATCATTGACCTGCTGCTGGGAGGAAGTTCGACGATAAGAACAAGATGAAGCTTTGATAGGATATAAAGTGTGGATTACTACATTAATGAATTGTCCTTGAATGCACCACCATGAAATGTATTACCATAAAAAGCTGAACAGAAGCTCAGAAATGGTCAGCTGAGGATAAAGCTGCTGCTCTAAAGCAGTTTGATCATCATTCCTTATTAATTATCATCAGAGCTAATTATTAATCCATCATTAATATACGGTTTACAGTGAAACCAGAAATATTTGGATCCACTTCAATCTAGAGCCACTGTGGGACACTTTAGAGTTCTGGGCTTCATTGTTTAACTTTAAATACATGATTAGACTAAGATTGAATTCAGGGTTTTTCTTTCAGGTTCCAACAGAACTTCAAGCCAGAACCAGAACCCAGCTGTGTTTCCTTAAAGAGTGACATGTCAAAAGGTTGCCTTATCGATTTTAAATCAGACCGACCTTCAGCTGCAAAGAGGTAAGCTCTGTCTAAATGTTTTAAATGTTTAAAATGGAACTGATTTAGGTTGAAATGTTTTGATTCCCAATTTTTATTCCTTTTAATTAAACTGTTTCTTCTGGATGTTTTTCCAAATTATTCAGTCTCCATTGAGTTCAGGATAAACATTGTTGGAGGTGTTCCTAAAGGTCTGTAGTTCCCCTGTTGGTCCAGCAGGGGTCAGGCTGATTTCAGCTGAAGCCAGACTTTAGGTTAAAAATTTTACAAAAACAATCAATGACAGAATAAGTTGTACTCAGTTCATACTCTAGACAATTATTATGTTTCTGAATTTGTGCTTCTGATGTTTTTCTCCCTTAGTTTTAATTCATATGTTGAATCAGATTACTTTTAATCAAACACCTAAAGGAGGCAAATCAAGATAAATGACCAGTTTGATCCTTTCATCTGGTCATGTTTAACTCTCGTCTTCAAGAGTCATTCTGTAAATAAATAGGAAAACACAAATGTTTAAGACAAGCTTCTGTTGGTGGGAAAGAGCAAAACAAACCAACTCATTTGAGGAAATAACTAAATTTTTTTTTCTTATGTCCAGTTTCTATTTACTTTATTCAATATAGAAAATCAATATAGAAATAAAAGATGTTTTTCATTTGAAGCAGAGAAATGCCTTTTTAAAGCCACCTAACATTCTGATCACTGCTGCACTTTATCAATAGTAATGTTCCCTAATGTTCTCTGCTCTGTCTCACTGTTGAAAAGCTGTATACGTGAAAAGTGAAAGCCCTTTGGGAAACTCCTCCAACTCCCATTGTCATTGTGACACAGCACACACAAGTGAACACTGCACACCATGAAATTGCATTTATGCCTCACCCGTGCAAGGGGGCAGCCCTCAAACGGCGCCCCAAGGGAGCAGTGTGGCGGGACGGTACCATGCTCAGGGTACCGTCCCGTCATGGAGGAGGATGGGGGAGGGCGCTGGTTGATTACTCCCCCCACCAACCTGGCGGGTCGGGAGTCGAACCGGTAACCTTTGGGATCCAAGTCTGACACCCTAACCGCTCACCCACGACTGCCCTATATATATATACATCGAAAAAAAAAATTTACGTATACACTCTGAGTTTATGAGATGAAAATAAAGATTTTCTAAGTCTCCTTACTGAACACCTGCATAATTTCTTCCAATGGATCCTCCTGTTAGGTCTCAGATGCAGATGTGTGAGCATTTTAATCATGAAGCAAACTGATTCATCTAAGGATGTAAAAATCTCCAACCGTCCTTTAAATTTTGGATTAACTTTTCTAACATAGGCTGCTATAGTATTTTATGGATTCTATGAAATCTTAAACTTGTTATTCTGAATAAATTTTCATTAATTTCACTTATTTTTAACATCATCTGAGCATCAGAATTACAAACCCTGATCAGGTAGGGGCATCCATTCTGGTGACGGGTGTCCCCATTTATTGCTTTTGGATCAGGACACCAAAAGGACTTTGGCCTTTTTCTGTTTGTTGTTCTACAGAATGTTAGTTAATGTCTCCTGGTTCCTCCACAGAGTGGACCAGCAGAACTCAGAGGCTCCCAGTGGTCCATCTACCCAGCAGCATCAAACCCAGCTGGACTCCATATTTATGGTCTGTACATGAACTACAACTACTTCTCCATGGGACTGTCAGTCTGTCCAACATGGATCTGATGTTTGGCTCCATGATCTCAGTCTGATGTGTCCTCCATTTATTCTTCTATTTAGCTGCTGGAGGAAAACATTGTTGGTTTTGTAAAGAAGGAGC
>NW_015151952.1:136052-137337 GCF_000732505.1 Cyprinodon variegatus | reverse complement strand
CTTCTCAGGCTGCTGCCAGTGGTCAAAGCTTCAAACAAACTTCTGTAAGTACTGACAGATTTTGGGTTTTTTACACCAAATGATCAAACCAGGAAAGAGTAACTATTATCCCAATTAAACTTTTTGACTTTCAGTTTTAAAAGAATATGTTTTAAATAAATACTAGTTGAGCTGATTTTCAATCTTTGCACAAATTGATTTCTCTTATCAAAGGGGAACATAATTACTTATTTTTTTTCTTCTATTGTTGTAAATAGTGAATCATGTTCAACCTCACTAGACCTAGAAACAGAAATTAAGTCACACATATAAGCTTTTAAGTAAGAAATGTTCTGTCATCTTAATATTATATCTCAGTTTATTTCTGTAAATTTGCTGAAGATCTGCCTTCTCCCCCATACCCCCAGAAATTATTGTACATGCAGCTAAAGAGATCCAAGTTTTATAAATGTAAAGTTGGTCCACATGTCATTCTGATTAGGGGCCACCAGCTGCTGCTCTGGCAGCTCCGACTTTCAGAGAGCATCGGACACATTTGATTAAAAAAGCTGCACCAATGTCTAAAAGTCAGTAAATCATTGGTCACATCAGTTTTTCAAATGTTGAAACATAAAAAGGGATATTTCTACAATATTTTTCCTAACTTCCACCATTTTCTTGCTGATGAACTTAGAAGGTTCAAAGACTGGAAGTAGAGTTATAGTCGCACATTCAGCAGCAGGTAGAGCAGATAGCTGATTTAGAACCTGTTGAAATAACTCATTTATTTGTATTTTTCCTCTTTTGATAGATATTTTCAGTTCAATACATGCCTTAATGCTGGACTAAATCTTGCAAATTTTGAATTCATTCCTTCTCAGAGTCACATCTTTCCATTTAAACCCTGTTTGTAAAGATATAAATTGTTTGTTTGTTTAGGTCATTTAATCTAATTTGAGCTGAACTGGATAAAGTCACTCTTCCAAGTCTTCTAAAAAAAAGAAAGGTTTTCATGAAGATGACTGTGAAGAGCTTAGTGTTGGGTCAGAGGAGAGATACGCCTACATGAGAATAATTATGGACTGAATGACAGAGGCCCTCAGCTAAGCAAGCTCAAAGGAAAGCTCAATACTCTATATACTTTCTCTTACTATTAAAAACAGTGATTATTATATTATATATATTATATTTGCTTTTTTACTGTTACCATAGAGGGATAACTCTTTGAGTAATGCTTAAAAAAGCCTCTAACCCCTTAAACCCTACGGACCCACCGGCGGGTCCAGCTGCTACGTGACCTCGTAAT
>NW_015151952.1:126138-129398 GCF_000732505.1 Cyprinodon variegatus | reverse complement strand
TGGAGGAAGTAAACAAAGTTGCAGCCTCCTACTTGTAAAAAATTACTTTAAAGGAAACTAAATAAACAACCTTTATTATTAGAAGTATAATATTCAATTGAACACAATTGTTAAACTTGTTTTTTAGTGTATAAATAAACCATTTTAATACTTAACAAAATCATCGCATCAAGAACAAACTGCTGGGTTTGAATTATTCATGTAACTCAATAAAACTCAATAGGAGCAAATGGAGTCGGTGCAATTGCTACTAGGTAGTGATGTTATGAGATGTTATGAGATGAGCCGAGGCTTCGAGGCGTGTGTCGAGTAGCGGAGGGGACGTTTCCCTGAAGCGCGTGTCGAGGCGTGATTCATTTAGGGGAGGGGCCAAAATTGATGACGGCCGACGCCTCGCTACTGTGATACCAAGTGACCGGAAAAAATTTTGACAGGCATCTAAACAGCCTCAGTGTTCAGTCAAGATGTGGGAGTTTGGAGGAGAGCTGCTGTCAGCTGGATAGAGTTTGGATAGATTCTAAGAATAGATTGGTTGGAAAAACAACCAATCTAGTTGGTTAAAACTAATTTGGTTAGAATAAACAATGTAATGATCAAAATCTGAGCGAGCCACAGGACACGGTTAGTGTTAGCACATCCGTAATAAGTAGTATCTTCTCCATTCTACGGTAATCCATATAAGTAGGGTCGTCTGTAAAACACAGGCTCTCACGCTAGAGGTTGACGGTTCAAGATCTCACTTTTGAAAGTTGCGATTAAACTTAATTATTTTGGTTGATGAGACTAAACTGCATTGGTTTGCCCTAGTATAAATATAGATTGGGTAAAAACGTTGCCAAATGAGGTCAGTTTAGTCAAAAGATTGATTGAACACTACTTCCAACCTGATAAAAACCAGAAATGTGGAAATACTATTATGTTTGAATAAGAATGACCTTTTATATTGCTCATCATTGCCCAATTTGCATACATTTTCACTGTCTGCTTGAGTTTATTTCACTAAAATGGCAGATAAACCGTGCACCTTATGTTATTGTTCTTAGAAGTTTTACACTGAAAAAAATTACAAAGATTTTATTATACACACTAACAATTAAAAATTTCAAAGGAACTTAAAAGCGGGGGAAGAAAAACAATTGCAAAAAAAAGAAATCATGGATTTTATTACTAACTGTAGTTCTGCACTCCACCAGTAGGTGGTGACGTGTTCACATGAAGCCTCATGGACTTGGGGATCATTGAAGCAATTTGGCCGAACGGTTCAATGCCTCATGAGCATAGATATGTATAAAGAGTAGACATTGACGGTCGCAGCGCATGAATTACGGCGGCCATCTTGGTGCAGTCGAACTTCTACCCTATACCGCTGGTTTAAGCTGGTCACACGAAGGATGCCCCTATGGCAAGTCAAGAAGGCCACTATTCGCATTGAATTATCCCGGTAAGAGTGAAAGTAACCCGCTAAAAACGCTCGTTTTCCCGAGATTTCGCCACTTTTTTCGCCGTCTTTTACCAACAAGCGCCGCCTTTTACATGCGTCATGATGGTATTGACTAGTCAAAACGCTCGTTTTCCTAATATGATAATAATGTCCGTCCTTCTTTTCCGACAGCCAATGCATTTGAACTGGTTGCATCCAATGGCTGATCAAGGCAGCCAGACCAAGAAAGTTCAGTACAGATCTGCTTTGTGGATAACTCTGCAGAAAGCTCAATGTTGCAGCGTTGCCAAAGTTCACTTCATTGCCGTTTTACAAAGCCTTAATTTTATGAATATATCCACTACATGCACTTAGTGTTTTGTGCTCTACAGGTATTTAATGGAACAGTTCACAGTAATTATCACCGAGAGGTGGCGCAGGGGTTAAAATGACTGCCTTCAATGCAAAGTTTTTGCTTCTTTACAGGTTCAAATCAGGCTGAGGCAGTTAGACTTTTTTCCCTGTATATTCCCGTGTGTAGATTTGCATAGGGACATGTCCCTACTAAATTGTGGACTGACCTACTTGTCCCTACCAATAATTGGATGTGAACAAAATTATTATAATTTACTACACAGCAGTTGTTGCAGCAGTGGCTTCTTTTCCTCTTCTCAGTTCCCTCTGCTTGGTAGCTGCCTGGTAGCTACAGCTACCTGGTCTTTCATGTCCCTTTCCCATAGCAGCACAGCAACTGTGCTGCACTGTTTAACTTTCTGATTTTTCTGCCTTAAGTTCCTTCTTCTCTCTCCGATTGCTTGTTTTCTTGTCTGTATGTGTGAGTTTGCTTGGAGCGTGAAATAAAAATATAAATACAAAATGAAGCTAGAATACAGTGGTTACCAAAATTAATATTAGGCTACGAAACTAGTCCCAATTAAAAAACTAAATATTATCTATGCTAAAACAGGCGAAAGCTTCTAATTGCAGTTCTGTAAAGAAGCAGATTTGTGGAACTTGAGAAATGAAAGTGTCATGATTAACTAAAGATGAGACCCAAATGCAGACAAACCATTACACAGAGACCAGGGGATAAGGTTCAATAGGTTTTATTGAAGAGATAATGCAAAGAGCAGTGTTGCTCTGAACTCTGCTCAGCCGGAGCTTGAAGGTGAGGGGAAGACACAGCGATTAGTTCAGGCTCAGTGGGAAATTTCATTTGTGGATTTGGAGAAGAGGATCTGGTTGTTGACTCATGTTTCCAGAGGAGTTGTAGAATCTTTGACTCCAATCTGTGTGCTGTATTCCAGTGTTAGTCGGATTCGGTGGAGGGCAGAACAGGGTTTTACCCAGAACAAGGTAGGTTGTAGGTGAATGGAGAAACTGACTGCTACTCAGATTTCCTGCGGAACTTGAACAGGTTGTAGTGGAGATGATTCCCTTGCTCAGTGTGTAAACTCAACGTCCTCTCTGGGAAATTGGATCCAAACCTCCAATTTGAATTCCCTGCTCAGTTTGAGGCTCAGTTGATCCCTCCAGGGAGTGAAGGTCCGAAAGATCCAGTTTCTCCTGCTGAGAGGCAAAGACAAAAAGAAAAGTTTAAACTCAGGTTGACAAGAACTCAGTCTTACTCAGCAAAAAACTCAGCTTGGCTAAAGTACCCAAAACTGGCAAACACTCTGGTGTCGAGGTAGTGGCAATCAGCAGCTTACACTGCATGAAAAGTGAGATTTTCGTCCCTATGCGGCACTGTAGATTGTCGTGGAACTTCAGGTTAGCGGCAGTTTACGACAATCGGTCTGTGACAGTGTACGTCACTTCCGCAAAAGCGCAATTCATTTAG
>NW_015151952.1:116813-123142 GCF_000732505.1 Cyprinodon variegatus | reverse complement strand
CTAAATGAATTGCGCTTTTGCGGAAGTGACGTACACTGTCACCTGCAAATTGTCGTAAACTGCCGCTAACCTGAAGTTCCACGACAATCTACAGTGCCGCATATTGACGAAAATCCCACTTTTCATGCAGTGTTAAGAGCACTCCGTTAACAGGGTAGCCATCAGCAGGTGTGTGAGGAGGCGGACCAGAACCAGGCACCTCCTGTTGGAGGAAGGGAGACAAACACAAAAAACAAACACACAGACTGGAGCCCTGACAGTACCCCCCCTCAACGACCGCCACCCAGCGGTCCAGAGGAACCGGAGGGTTGAGAGAGGCGGAAATCCCTAAAGAGGGAGGGGTCAAGGATGTATGATCCTGGGACCCAGGAGCGATCCTTGGGACCGTAGCCCTCCCAGTCCACCAAATACTGCCACCCATGCCCACGGAGACGAGCATCGATGATCCGTCGAACCGTGTAGGCGGGGTGGCCATCAATGTCCAAAGGGGGAGGGGGCTCAGGGGGTGGGCACAAAGGGCTGGGTGACACTGGCTTGACCTGGGAGACGTGGAAAGTGGGGTGAATACGAAGGGAGGATGATAAACGGAGAGGGACTGCAGACTCTTTAATGGTTTTCTCCACTTCGTAGGGTCAGATGAATTTTGGAGATAGTTTGTGTGACATCGCCTTGAGGGGGATGTCACGGGTGGAGAGCAAGACCTTCTGGCCCGGACGATAGGAAGGGGCAGCCCTCTTCCTGCCATTGGCCCACCTTAGATTCTGCTGTGAGGTCCTTCCCAGGGCCATCCAGGCCCGGTTCCAGAAGGTCCGGCAGAGGCGGATGTGTTGCTGGAACGGAGGGTACGGCAATGTCTGCCTCTTCAGAAGGGAAAAGGGGTGGCTGGTAACCTATGGAGATCTCAAATGGAGAAAGACCGGTAGCTGTGGAGACACGAGTTATTAGCATACACAGCCCATGGAAAGAGTTCACTCCAGTTAGTCAGATCTGATTCTGTGAGGCATCTGAGGCTAGCTTCCAATTCCTGGTTCATTCTCTCTACTTGACCACTGGATTAGGGGTGGTAACTGGAAGTGAAAGAGACCTTGGCCCCAAGTGCCGAGCAAAACCTCTCCATACCTGGGAGATGAACTGCAGGCCGTGTTCAGACAGAATGTCCAGGGGTATACCATGAAGTCGGAAGACATGTTTGACGAGAAGCTGGGCTGTTTGCAGAGCTGTAGGGAGCTTTCTCAGAGAGACTAGATGACAGGCCTTGGAGAAACGATCAATGATGGTAAGGATGGTAGTCATACCTTTGGAGGTGGGGAGTTCTGTGATAAAGTCGATGGCAATGTGAGACCAGGGTCACTTGGGGATGGGTAAAGGTTGAAGCAGTCCGGAAGGAGGTTGATGAGAGGGCTTGTTGCGCGCGCAGGTCGGGCCTCCCAAAACTAACTCCTTGACATCCTTCAGCAAAGAAGGGCCACCAAAAGCGCTGATTTATGTGGTCTACCGTTTGACTGATCCCTGGATGTGCAGAAAACTTAGAAGAATGTATCCAGTTGATAACACGAGCTTGGATCGAGGACGGTACATAGATTCTGTTAAGTGGACCAGTGCCAGGATCAGGTTCAGACTGTTGGGCCTGTTTGATGAGATCCTCAATCTCCCAGGTGACTGCGGCAACGGAGCAGCTAGGAGCAGCCGACTCCTCAGATTCGTCCAGGGAAAACTGCCTAGAAAGGGCGTCCGGTTTGACGTTCCGAGAGCCAGGGTGAAAAGAGATAGAGAGGTTGAACCAGGAGAAAAACAATGACCATCTGTATTAGCGGGGGTTGAGTCTCTTGGCGGATTGGATATGGGAGAGATTTTTTTGATCTGTCCAAACCTGAACCAGATGTGCAGCTCCCTCTAGCCAGTGTTTCCATTCCTCCAGAGCCAACTTAATGGCTAAAAGTTCACAATCTCCAACGTCATAATTTCTCTCAGCAGGAGTGAGTCTGCGAGAGAAAAAGGCACAGGGGTGTAATTTGTTATCGGTACCGGAAACTTGGAAGAGAACTGCTCCAACTCCAGAATCCGAGGCGTCCACCTCCACTACAAACTGTCTGGAGAGATCTGGCTGAGTGAGAACAGGAGCATTGGCGAAAAGTTTCTTAAGACGGGAAAAGGCTACTTCAGCTTCAGGGGACCAAACAAAAGGAACCTTGGAAGAGGTCAGGGCTGTCAGAGGAAGAGCAGTTTGACTGTTGTTGCGGATAAACCTACGGTAGAAATTGGCAAAACCGAGGAAACGTTGAAGCTGCTTGCGAGTCTCTGGTGTAGGCCAGTCCAAAACAGCCTTAATTTTTTTCTCAGTGGGTCTTACCTGTCTGCCCTCAAGGATAAATCCAAGGAAGGAAACAGATAGTCTGTGAAATTCACATTTCTCAGTCTTTACGAATAGTTTGTACTCAAGCAGGCGTTTGAGGACCTGGCGGACTCAGATAGATTCTTGGAAAAAATGAGGATGTCATCAATATAAACAAAAACAAAAATATTCAAAAAATCTCTGAGAACATCACTGACCAAGGCCTGAAAGCAAGTGGGAGCATTAGTTAAACCAGGTGTTCAAAATGTCCAATAATAATAATAATAATAGATTTTATTTGTAACGCACCTTACATTTCAAAGAAATCTCAAAGTGCTACAGAGACCAAAAGAAGAAGAAAAAAACAAAGACAAAAATAATAACAATAGTAATAATAAAAACAAAGAACAAACTGTAGGGCTTACAGCAATACATCCAATGGGAGTTTTGAAGGCGTTTTTCCGTTCGTCTCCCTCCCTGATGCGGAGAAGGTGGTATGCGTTTCTGAGGTCCAGTTTAGTGAAAACAGTGGCTCCTTGGACGGGTTCAAAAGCTGAAGACAAAAGAGGCTACGGGTATTTGTTTTTAACCGTAATTTGATTCAAACCTCAGTGGTCTATACAGGGCCGAAGGGATCCGTCCTTCTTCCCCACGAAGAAGAAGCCCGCTCCAAGGGGTGAAGATGAGGGACGTATTATGCCTGTAGCTAGAGACTCTTTTATGTACTTCTCCATAGCCTCCCTCTCAGGCTTGGAAATATTGAAAAGGCGACTGCCGGGCAGAGGGACTCCAGGAAGCAGGTCAATGGCACAGTCGTATGGTCTGTGGGGATACAGAGAACAGGCTTTGGATTTACTAAATACCTGAGAGAGGTCGTGGTAGTTGGCAGGAACGGAAGAGAGATCAATGGCGTCTGACTCACTAGAGTCCTGAACCTGGAAACTTGGGGGAACAGCAGATCTGAGACAGTGTGAGTGACAGTAAAAAGACCATGAGTCCACATGTCTGCTGCTTAAATTGATAGTGGGATTATGAGCCTGGAGCCATTCGAAACCCAAAGTTAAAGCTGAGTTTGCTGTCGGGAAAACAAAGAAAGAGATGTTTTCGATGTGGTTACCAGAAACGGTTAGTTGTAGAGGGGTAGTTCGGTGAGTTATTTGAGGTAGATCTCTGCCATCCAAGGCAAAAACACGAAGAGGGTTCTGTAGAGGAATAAGCTCTATTCCCATCTGTTGAGCAAAAACAGAATCAATTAGATTTTGTTCACAGCCAGAATCTATCAGGGCAGATAAGGAGACGGATCTATTGTTTAGCAGCAGAGATGCAGGAAGGAGTAGACGAGGTGATGAGGGGCGAAATTATCTGGTCCGCCAGTAGCCATCTCTCTACTGGTGGACCCCGGCTTTTCCCAAAAGGGGACAAGAGGCAACAAAATGGCCCGCCTCACCACAATATAAACAGAGCTTAGCCCGCAATCTGTGCTGCTTCTGCTCAGGGCTTAAGCAAAAGCTGCCAATCTGCATAGGCTCAGGAGGGGGTGGTTTAGGTGGTGGCTCAGTGGGGAAACTGTGACTGAAGTTTGGGAGAAGCTGTCTTGCTCCCCCTATCCTTAGCTCGGGCTCGAAACCAATTATATAAATGGATCAAGAGGTTTATTAATTCCTCAAGAGAGTCAGGTTCATTTAACGTGGCTAGGTCATCCTAGGTAGAGTCACTTAGGGTGTGAGCAAAAATCCCCTTAAGGGCTACTTTATCCCAGCCTGAGGCAGTAGCCATTATACGGAAGTCAATGGCAAAATCAGAAACAGATCTTTGTCCTTGCTTTAATCTCAACAACTCACGATAAGTTAGGGATTTTTCAGCTTCTTGGTTGAAAGACAATTTAAACTCCTGGATAAACTGATCGAGTTCAGTCAGTCAGGTGAAAGATTATATAAGAGATCTTGTTTGAATCCTGGAGAAACTTACTCGGGGCGTGGTTGAATTGAACAATGCATTGCATGAGGAATCCATGGAACCTTTTAGGGTCTCCGTCAAACCTGGGGGGGTTAGCCAACTGGCACTCAGAATGGGGAAAAGAACAAATGGCCTGGTTAGCATGCTGCGGGGCTAGCTCACCGGTTGGGCCCAAAGCCTGGAGAGAAACACGGACAGTCTTGGTTAATTTGGTCACCCGGCTGTTAAGTTCAGACTGTTGTTTTCTGAGATCGAGGAAAAGAGTGTGATGTTTCTGGATAACAGTTTGTTAAAGGCGAAGGTCTCTCTGAATGGCTTCTGCTGGGTCAACAGTGTGGCCAGAGTGTTCTGTCATGATCAACTAAAGATGAGACCCAAATGCAGAGAAACCATCACAGAGAGACCAAGGGAAAAGGTTTAACAGGTTTTATTGAAGAGATAATGTAAAGAGCAGTGTTGCTCTGAACTCTACTCAGCCCGAGCTTGAAGGTGAGGGAAGACACAGCGATTAGTTCAGGCTCAGTGGGAAATTTCATTTGTGGATTTGGAGAAGAGGATCTGGTTGTTGACTCACGTTTCCAGAGGAGTTGTAGAATCTTCGACTCCAATCTGTGTGCTGTATTCCAGTGTTAGTCGGATTCGGTGGAGGGCGGAACAGGGTTTACCCAGAACACGGTCGGTTGTAGGTGAATGGAGAAACTGACTGCTACTCAGATTTCCTGCGGAACTTGAATGGGTCGTAGTGGAGATGATTCCCTTGCTCAGTGTGTAAACTCAACGTCCTCTCTGGGAAACTGGATCCAAACCTCCAGTTTGAATCCCCAGCTCAGTTTGAGGCTCAGTTGATCTCAGACATGGGCAATATGGAGTCAACAAGTCATCTCCATGTCATGTATTTGTTCTACCCAGCCACTGAAGCAGGTGAGTCCAATCTTCACCGTGAATTAACCTGTGCAGATTGGACTCACCTGCTTCAGTGGCTGGGTAGAACAAATACATGACATGGAGCTTACTTGTTCACTCCACATTGCCCATGTCTGGTTCATCCCTCCAAGGAGTGAAGGTCCGAAAGATCCAGTTTGCAGGATGACTTCCTGCCGAGAGACAAAGACAAAAAAAAAAGTTTAAACTCAGGTTGACAAGAACTCAGTCTAACTCAGCGAAAAACTCAGCATGGCTAGATTACCCAAAACTGGCAAACACTCTGGCGTCGAGGTAGTGGCAGTCAGCAGCTTAAGAGCACTCCGTTAATGAGGTAACCATCAGCAGGTGTGTGAGGAGGCGGACCAGAACCAGGCGCCTCCTGTTGGAGGAAGGGAGACAAACACAAAAAACAAACACACAGACTGGAGTCCTGACAGAAAGTAACCAAGGTTAGGATTTCTTTTCTAAAACAAAATATTCTGAGTCATACAGGAGTTCTGAAAACTGCTGTTAAAATGAACAAAGACTGTAAACTATCAACATTTCTGATTCCCTTTCACCAATATTTCTTTGCGATTACTGTTTTCTGTTTTTTGATGGCAGTCCAGGTATAAATAGCAGCTGTTATTTCTTTTGTAGAATATAACACCAGAAGGATGCTGAAGAGCTGCTATTTTTTGTTTTCCACATAAAAATAGTTCTATTTAATTGATTCTACTTCTAGAAACAGGATAAACACAAACAGAGGAACTGTATTTACATTGATTCTATTTTTCTAGATTTCCATATGGTCCATAAGGAAATGAGTATGAACATTAAAGTCTGCTAAATAATGCTTGAATCTGTCTATACTATTACTATTACGATACTATTACATTACAGATACTGTTATATTGTCTTTTATAATTGTTAAAAGTGATTTTATATTTGAATAAACTTAGACTAATTCTCAGCGTTGTGTTTGTAGATGATGCCACTAAAAACGAAAGTAGACATAAGGAGCTATTTTAACAGTCAGACAGTAAGCAATATAGGATGATGATAAAAGGTTGTTACATTTAATCCTCTACTATTAAAAGCATATGATTGTAGGAAACCCAGATATAATGATGCAGGT
>NW_015151952.1:114272-116562 GCF_000732505.1 Cyprinodon variegatus | reverse complement strand
GGACTGGAATCACTGACATCTGCAGAGATGGATAGTTTGATTAGCCAGGCAGCGAGATGGCTTGTCGAGTGTGTTAATTCAGAATGTAGGTAGATTAGGTTCTGGCAGATCCTTTGAGAGAGGGGGAACCGGTTGGGTCCAGAGACTGTAGATTCAGCAGGGAGCTCAGCCGCAGCAGCGTCTAGCTTCTGACTTGTGAGTTTCAGACCTTGACTTGGTTTCCTAGCTCTTCCTTGAGAGCTGTTGGGGGTTCAGAGACTGTAGATTCAGCAGGGAGCTCAGCGGCAGCAGCATCTAGCTTCTGACTCCTGAGTTTCAGACTTGACTTGGTTTCCTAGCTCTTCCTTGAGAGCTGTTGGAGGAATTCAGACTGCTGTCTTCTGGTTTGGCTTCCTTGGGCAGGCAGGCAGGTTTCCAGACTAAGCTCATCCAGAGCTTCAGACTTCGATCAGGTTTCCTATGAGGCAGAGAAGACAGAGGCAGGTTAGAATCTAGTTTCTCTCTAGAGTCTACTAGGATTCTATAAATTAACAGAGGCTCAGGTTTTCGCTAACCAAACTTGGTCAACACTATGACGTCGAAGGAAGGTCTGACTGCTGCTTATGTAGGTAGGTCTCCTGATGGGCTGATAAGCTTCAGGTGTGCTGGAGGCTCCAGCCCAGGAGACCCACAGTGCTCTCTGCTGGAGACAGATGGTAAATCTCCAGATCCCAACAGTAACCCCAGTCCCTAACAGAAGACATAAAACAGAAGAGGATCTTCGGCGCCCTCTGGTGGGCAAAGCCTCAGGATCCCAACAGCAGGGCAGCCTCAGGGTGAAGCAGCTGCCCTTCAGTGCTGTATGATGAAAGAAATGTGTTCGGAATGTTACCATAAAATTAGGGCTGCAACTAATGATTATTTTGCAAATTGATTAATTTGTTTATTTTTTTGATGAGTCGATTAATAATCAGATCAGCCAAAGGTTCCTTAAAGTAGATTTTTTACGAAATGAAACCAGGTGAAACAAACGTTTCCTCTTGAGGAGTTCTGGATTGAGAATATTGACAGACAAAAACTTTTTGTATTCTAAATGCAAAATGTTTACATATTTTTACAATCTTGGTATAATTCCTGATCTAAGTGGGTCGCTCTGTTGGCTAAAGGCACATTTTAGTGGCCCTATACACCTGTTAACAATTAATCAATTACTACATCAGTTGACGATTATTTAAATGATCAATGGATATGATTAATTGTTTCAGCCCTAGATAAAATACATGAAAGGGGCAACACAGAGTAACTACAGCCCAGATGTACAACTTGTATAGTGAAGTTAATATTTCAAAATGCTCAGTGTTAGTTCCTCTTGTAGTTACAGAGCTCATTTAAATACAATACATTTATTTTGCTGTCCCTTGAAGGTATTATTTTGCATGACACAGAGAGAACATATTAGATAAAAAAATAAGATTGGGTTTTTACCTCTGTTTAACTCTGCTCAATTCTATATCCTCAAAAGAAAAAACAGGATAAATCCACATATAACAGACATGTTTAGACTATATCTGGTTAAATAGGCAGTGGTAAGTTTAAATGCAAACCTTTCCAAATTGATAAAAGTCCTAATTCCACGTTCGTCAGAGCCAGTGATGCTTTAAACAATGATAAACAGCATCTAGTGCTTATAAGATTTGTATTAATTGAAGAAATTCTGCTGTTCTCTTTAAACTAAATAAACCCTGATGCTCACATTAAGCAAAAAAAGAGCATGCATCAGGCCTATTAAACTGAAGACCAATAGTGTCCCTATCAAAGTTGAAATACAAACCTCACCTTTGATATGCTCCCTTGTCTCTAACCAAGAAAATAATCCATATATGTAGCCTACTTCACTGTTGTTTTTGATCCATCGCCATGCATTCTTTCATGTAAAAACTTTTTACATTGTGCTAATAAAATGACAATAAAGGGGCCACTTGTCTTCCAGAAAATGTGTCGGTCTGACTTGTTTTCTGTATGTTTCCTGCATATCACTAACCTTTTCCCAAGCTCATAATGCTTTCTGCAGCCACGGAACAACTGCTGTTAAAATTAAATGTAACATCTAAATAACGTAGTACCTGTTTTCTGGATACACCCCCAATGGAAGGTGCTGCACCCATACCTTGTCTCCTACCCCACAATGAAAATGTAATTACACTCTTGCACATTTGGATCTTGTTCTAGTACACATAAGTAAAGGTATTGACTAGTGGTCAAAGGTAGTGGGAAATAGATAAATAATAGTTCATAATAAATAAAAAAGATA
>NW_015151952.1:108241-112771 GCF_000732505.1 Cyprinodon variegatus | reverse complement strand
TGTATATATGTAGGAGACAGAGAACATGAGCTATTGAGATCGAACCTCCAGTGGCTCAACTAAGCAAGTTTTTTCCGATTGTACTACTAACACTTTTAATCAGAAATATTCCTGTTAATTTAATTTTAACAGCAGTTGCTCCATGGCTGTAGAATGCATTATCAGCTTGGGAAAAGGTTAGTGATATGCAGGAAAACATACAGAAATCAAGTCAGACAGACACATTTTCTGGAAGACAAGTGGCCCTTTTATTGTCATTTTATTAGCACAATGTAAAAAGTTTTTACATGAAAAAATGCATAGCGATGGATCAAAAAAGTAAAGTAGGCTACATTTATGATTATATTCTCAGAAAAAAAATACTAAACGGGCTTGGTTAGAGACAAGAAAGAATATAAAGGGAAAAGTCGGACTGCCTCAGCCTGATTCGTACCTGTAACGAAGCAAAAACTTTGCATTGAAGGCGGTCATTTTAACCACTGCACCACCTCTCGGTGATGATTACATTTATCACATAAATTATTATTATTATTACATAATTAATGTTACCTTAGCATTAAGGCTTTGTGAAACGGCAATGGAGTGAACTTTGGCAACACTGCAACATTGAGCTTTGTGCAGAGTTTTCCACAAAAAAGATCTGTGCTGAACTTTCTTGGTCTGGCTGCCTTGATCAGCGATTGGATGCAACCAGTTCAAATGCATTGGCTGTCGGAAAAGAAGGAAGGATATCATTATCATATTAGGAAAACGTGTGTATTTTAGGCGCGTTGTCTGTGTCAGAACGCACATCTTCAGTACCATCATGACGCACGTAAAAGGCGGCGCTTGTTGATAAAAGATTGCGAAAAAAGCGGCAAAATCTCGGAAAATGCGCTGGTTTTGCGGGTTACTTTCAATCTTAACGCGATAATTCAATGTGAATAGTGGCCTTCTTGGCTTGCCATATTACTTTCAATCTTAACGCGATAATTCATACACACGCACACACAATAGTGCCCGTTAAAGAATCACACACACATGGGTGGTTCTTTAACGGGCACTATTGGCCTTGCAAACTTGAAGACAAAAAGTATAATAAAAATAGAAATTGTCACAATGTAATCGGTTAGCATAACTAGTCTAGTTTGAAGATTCATAAGAAAACACAGATTTTTTTTATGACAAATTGGTGTTTTTTAACAGATTTCCCAACTCGACTGGCACAAATGTAATTTCCATCACATATAAATATTTGTCATTTATTCTAAAATACTATGACACACATAATGTTTTTTTACTGGAAGAACACTTTTATATATAGTTTTAAATGTTTGCCTTTATTGTAAAACACATACATTTATGGATTAGGTAAATTAATTGTGATGAGGAAAAGACGCAAATCTTATGTTTGCCATAACTTGAGATAAAGCATTGGAATCACAAGATTCATTTCAAGGTGTAAATACTTGTGTTTTTAATTAAAGTGGAACATTATCTCTTAGGTTATGAAAAGGTTTTAATGAGTGGTTAGAATTTTGCAACAATTTATTTAAAAACAAATGGTGTGGTGGAAATTACTGGTTGTTGTCAAAAATTACAATGAATGAACCATAAAGACAACAAACTTTTTAAAAAACTTTATGGCGCATGATAATAATAAATAATGATAAATAAATACATTTAATAATAATAAATGAATTGCAGTTGTGCATAGGTGGTACTAAGGATGGGATAGAGGGGATGGCACCACCGCAAAATGCTTAGCATGTAAATTATAGTTAGAAACATATCAAAAGTTGTCTAAAAAAGTGTTATTTTATAATATTACCACATTGTTGTAATAATAAAATTAGATAAATAAAATGTGAGAGAACAAGGGCCTTGTATGTGTATCTATGAATTACGCCACCACACCAATGTAATTTTCACCAAAGAATGCAATGTGATGGAAATAATCTGATAGAAATTGGCAGCCTCTAATATTAGCTAAGAAAGGCTCTCTAGCATTTTATGCTTACAAATATGTGTGTTTAAATAAAAATGAATTCCCAAACTGAATTGATGTTACAGCATGTTTGGAAATAATAATAATAATAAAAATATTTTAATTTCAAGTATTACCTTGGCTTTACTTCCTAAGTATGGAGGGCTGACTCTGCCATATTTAAAACATAAATAAATAAATGCTCAATAAATAAATAAGCATACAATTAATTGCCACCAAAAATACAATAAACAAATAAATGTAAGTAGAAATTTAATTATACAGTGAGACATAACTGTATATAGCTCTTTTAATTAGCTTCTTTATTCATTTGCCTTTGTAATATTTACCTTATTTATTTTACGGTCCTTTATAATCTTCCACTTTATTTTTCAATTACTTATATTTTTATGTATTTATTTATGTGCATGTTATATTTTTGTCTCTTTTATTCTTCCTTTGTATTTTTTTACCCTAGTTATTTCTTGGCCGCTATTTATTTCTGCCTGCCCTTTTTACATTTCTGTATGCATTTCTGCCTCATTATGCATATGAGGAGGGGATGTGTCCTAGGAAGTCAACTTCTGCTCATTGTGCTCATTGCTCATCAACTTCCTGTCTGAATATTATATCACTTTTAACCACACTAATATTTAAAAGCACTGAACCATATGGGATAATAGCTATAGTTTTAAAGTTTTCACAAAAAAACAATGTGAAAATTAGTTCAATATTCAGTGAGTTATAGTTGACTAAAATTGATTCTGTCCCTGGTCAACACATTACACTCAACAGAGCAGTCGACCGCCCCAAGATGGCGCCCCTAAATCTCGTCAGCCCCTATAGGCGATAGCGGTCGATGCGGGTACTACCACTGCATGAAAAGTGAGATTTTCGTCCCCGTAAACCCCCGTAAACTCCCGCAGATCTGCCTGATTTTCGTCAGTTTCCGACAATTTGCAACCCGTGCTTGTCCGCGTTTGTCGTGCCACAAATTGTCGAAAACGTACCATGACATATGTGGAGAGCGATCAGCTGTACTAATGGCCCTAATTAGACACTTATTAGGATATGAATACAGCAAACCCGCGCGGCTGGCCAAGTCTGGCTTGAATAACNTTTTGCATTTAAGACAAAAAAAACTTTTAGTCTGTCAATATTCTCCATCCAGAACTCCTCAAGAGGAAACGTTTCTGTTTCACCTGGGGTCATTTCGTAAAAAAATCTACTTTTAGGAACCTTTGGGTGATCTGAATATTAATCAATTCATCAAAAAAATTAATCAACAGATTAATCAATTTGCAGAATAATCATTAGTTTCAACCCTTATTTTATGATAGCATTCCAAACACATTTCTTCCATCATGCAGCACTGAAGGGCAGCTGCTTCACCATGAGGCTGCCCTGCATCATTATATCTGTTTCCTACAATCATATAATGTTTCTATTCTACAAGTGCGTTTATAATAGTAAGGGATTAAATGTAACAACCTTTTATAATCATCCTATATTGCTTGCTGTTTAAATAGCTCCTTATGTCTATTTTCTTTTTTAGTGGCATAATCTATAAACACAACACTAAGAATCAGCCTATATAACCAAATATAAAATCACTTTTAACAATTATAAAAGACAATATAATACTATCTTATCTGTAATGTAATAGTATCCAAAATAAACAGCCAGATTCAAGCATTATTTACCAGACATTAATGTACTAATTTACTTATGGACTGTGTGGAAATCTAGAAACATAGAATCAGTGTAAATAGAGTTCCTCTGTTTGTCTTTTACCTTATTTCTAGAAGTAGAATCGATTAAATAGAACTATTTTTATGTGGAAAACAAAAAAATAGAAGAACGTCAGCATCCTTCTCGTGTTGTTATGTTCTACAAAATAAATTAACAGCTTTTATATACACCTGAACTGCCGTCAAAAAACAGAAAACAGTAATAGAAAAGAAATATTGGTGAAAGGGAATCAGAAATGTTGATAGATTACAGACTGCTCATTTAGACAGCAGTTTTCAGAACTCCTGTCTGACTCAGAATATTTTGTTTTATAAAAGAAATCCTAACTTTGGTTACTTTCATTTCTCAAGTTCCAAAAATCCAAACTATCTCCTGCTTCTTCATAGAACTGCAGTCAGAAGGTTTCGCCTGTTTTAGCCTAGAAAAAGAGTGGATTTCACCTGTTTACCTCTGCACAATTATACATCTTCAAAAGAAAGCACGATAGGTCAACATATAACAGGCATATATAGACTATATTTGGTTAAATAGGAATGTATTTACCTTCTGTCTTATTGGCTGGTAAGTTTAAATGCAAACATTTTCAAAGTGGAAAAAAGTCTTAATTGCACATTGATCAGAGCCAGTGATGCTTCAAACATTGCTAAACAGCATCTAGTGAGTGTAGTGCTTATAAGATTTGTATTAATCTAGGAAGAAATTATGCTGTTCTCTTTAAACACATCAAAGCCTGATGCTCACATTAAGCATAAAAAAAAGAGTATGCATATTTTTGCAAAGGACCAATGACATTAGACCAATGAAACTGAAGA
>NW_015151952.1:33731-106345 GCF_000732505.1 Cyprinodon variegatus | reverse complement strand
GATGTCCAGCGGTTGAATAACAGCGAGCACAGCTTAATTTGTTTCACCATGTTTTTCACATCAGCTGTTAAACCTCAACTCGTGGAGTGACAGGATAAGGGGAAAGGTAAGGGGTGGAAAAAAAACACCTGGTCTCCTTACATTCAGCCACTCTTTCATCATCTCCTCAATGAGGTGGTCTCAAAAGTCGCAGTTACAACACACATAGGGCGCACCGCACCATAGGGCGCACCGCACATTTTGAGGGGAAAAAAAGACGCCTTATAGTCGTGAAAATACGGTATGTGCGGTGTTCTGATGCTTGTATAAACAAAAATCTCTTTTAGGTGCAGTGGAACAAAAATCTACTCAAGTGACCAACAGAAGAGATGGCCAGAAGGATTTTTTCCACCCTGATATTCAGAACAATATCTACCATGTTGGGTAGGTTTCTGATAATTTGATGGCTTTTTTCCCAAATATTTTTATTGAAATGTTTTTTATAACAAACAAAAGACAACTGGAAAAATATGAGAAATACATACACAATAACTGGGTTCAGTGGTTTGTAATAGAATAAAATAGGGCTGGGATCTGTTCTACTTTGTGAGGACCCAACTAAAAATTAAAAATAGCTTTTTTCAGTCAAAAAGTAAGTTTTTCTTATATGTTTGAGTTCACATTCAGCTGTGACACACATCAAAACCAAGCAGAGGAACAGACTGTATGTATAGAACAGCCTTGGTTCACCTGTTTTCCTACACCTGATGAAAGCAAGCTCAGGTGTCATGAATGATGAACAAAAAAGTAAAACAAATTGAGTTGATCTGACTATAATTTTTGTTCAGTATTTTGTTCCCAATTCCTTATTGTGATTACAGGATAGCTACTCAGAGGAGGTCCAGTTTTAGGCAGATTTATGGTATGATTTATTCTGTATTTATTTTGATACCTAACTAGCTTTCGGGCAACATATTTATGTTTTTCTTTTATATTATTTGCATTGGAAAGAATAACATGCCAAAAAAATGCTCAAGTTAAAAAGATGAAATAAAATACTCTTTATTTTATAATTAGTTATTGTCAAAACTTTTGACTGAGAGGGATAC
Organism: Cyprinodon variegatus; assembly: GCF_000732505.1. Lineage (NCBI taxonomy): Eukaryota > Metazoa > Chordata > Actinopteri > Cyprinodontiformes > Cyprinodontidae > Cyprinodon > Cyprinodon variegatus. The sequence goes on along the minus strand of NW_015151952.1, from coordinate 105,257 downwards.
TCATGGTCAGACAAAACGCTCAAAGGGGTACAAAACTCAAAATGCTGGGTCCATAAAAGGCCCCCGAATTTTAAACCTACCGTATTATGATAGTCCCACAGTTTATATCTTTTTGAAGTAAAAGGAAGACACCGTATCAACCATTTATGATCACAAGCAGGTGCCACAGATTCTCTTAACATAACTCTTTCTTTGATCACAAAAGACAATTGTTTCCCACCAGTTTATCAGTGGGAATAGGACATCCAAGTATTATGGTCAAAGCATCTAGTATTATTGTCTCTTATAAATAATGCCATACAGTTGAAGAATATTAAACCAAATATGTTTAAGCTCAAGGAAAAAAAAAAAAGAATAAATAACCCAGTGTACCATCACCAACATTACATCTGTCACGTTTTGGGGAAATGGAGACACAATTTGTTCTCAGGTTTAGAATAATGCAGCCAAAAAACATTAAAAAAAAATGAATTTAATTAGATTAATAAACCTTTAATCAGCCCAAGAAGAGTTGAAATCGACTGTTTGATATCAGACAGTGCCAAACATGTCTTTAACATATAATTCAATCTGGAACTCCAGAGTATTGATTCTAATTCCGGTGATATCAGCATTAGCTCAGATGGTAATAGCTAATTGCTCAATAAACAGGACAGCCCAGGTAAAGACAACAATCCTGCCCAATACCACAGTGTAACAACAGTGGCAGGGGGCTGATCATTGCTAGCTAAAGCATGAAGAATTTGCAGACTTTTAGCTGTCCTCATTAGCCACCAGCAGAAAACCTGGATATTACTTTTTTTTCCATAGGGATAACTGTTTGGGAAACCCTCTGAGCCATCCAGGTCTGACAGGTCAGAAATGTCTCCTCTAACTCAGATGGATCTTAACGTGTTAAACAACATGTTTATAAGAAACATTTTCTACTTGATGTTACAGCTGCCAGAGCTTCACCACAGCTGTCTTACTGCAAACCTGAAGGATGTGCTGCTGATGTGGTCACAGTGTTTTTTGATGACCAACTCATTCCGCATGGCTCAATCCCAGACTGCTCAGGACCTCCTCTTCTTAATACAGTGTGCCAATTTCATGGCCGTGCATTTGTTTCCAGCAGAAAGGGGAGCACCTGTGAATTTGAGGAGGATAGTTACTATATCGCTACAAAAAAATGCTCAGGTATTTCTGATTTAAAGTATATTGGCTGCATTGACAAACATCAGTTTTTATTTGACAACTACAGGGAAGTCTGAGTGGAACACTCACAAACTTTCCTGTCGTTTTTGTCAGAACCGACGGACTCAGTATTCAGGGAAGACAGACAGTGGGAAAACTCAAAAAGCCTTTATTAAAATCTGTCGGTTCAGAGTAGTAGTGGCTAGGGCATCTATCACAGGAAACTCTGCAGAAAGGAAATGGCTTAGTGACAATGTAAATCTAATGGATAAAGACTATGTATGTAGGATCCAGCTGGTGGGCTGCCAACAAGATGCAGCAGGCGCCACCTACAGTGTCCCAGATGCTGCAATCCAGGAGAACTGCACGGAGAACTGCCAGGAGAACGGCTTAAAGTCGGTCTGATCAAAAAATTGCCCAAAAAGGGCAAAAAATCGTACAGTGTATGCCCGGCCTAAGGTACAATAAAAACACTCACCACAGGCTGGAGAGAAATAATGTGGCTCTGATGACAGGTAATGAGAACCCGGGAAGAATTGGACAGGTGAATGAAATGAGCAATTAAGCCAGTCATCTGCACCAAGATCATGACAGTTTTTCAAGTTAGTGGTATTTTCTGATGTCCTCCAGTCTTTAGTCTTTAGTGTTCTGCATTTGCATAGTTTGTAATGACAATTACTAAGTGATAATAGTAGAATAATAATGGTAAATTAAATAAAATAATCATAACTTTTATTTAACCAGGTATTTTTTCCACACAGATCTGGTCAAACAAAGCTTTGAGATCATGGAATTGAAATGAACCATATACACTCACTTTGTGTCCTGTTTTTTTTTTTTTTTTTTGCAATAACAGTTTCAGCCTTTTAGAAATGTACCACCAGAGGTGACATCTTCTGACTAAATTTCTTTTGCAGTTCTTATTTGCAAAATAATTCAAGCTCATTCAGTTTTGACAAGGAGAAAATATTTTAAGTCTTGCCACAGATTATTCTTCTGAAAGATAGTCAGTAATTTGACTGGACCATTCTATCATATAGTGCTCTATTGCAGATAAACCATTTCATGTAGCTCTGGCAGTTTTTTAAGTTTTCTTGCCTTGCTGCAAAGAAAACCTCAGTCTCAAGTATTTTTGTAGCAATGTTTTCTTCTTGGATTATCTTGTGTTTTTGATCATCCATCTTTCCATTATTCTTGACATGTCCCTGTTAAAGAGAACCCTTCCCACAGCATGATGCTGCCACCAACAGTGTGGATGTTTCGTTTAGGTGATTAGTTTTTTTTATCACACAGGTCTTTTGGCTTAATTTTCTCCTTCTTCTTGTCCCAGCGCGTTTATTCCACATTCTTACTCTCTGTCCTCCACATCAAACAACTTAAAACAAAAACAAACTAGACTTCTAATCGCTTGTTTTCTACAGTGACCTACTTTTTTGCAGATGTGTAGATTAATAAATAAGTAATTAACTAATGGAAAAATATTTCTAAGACTTTACTATTAACATCACTTATTGCTCAATAAAATTTTACATGCAGTGTTTGTTGTTTGTTGAATATAATAGAGCTGGCTGAGGGTATATTTTCAATAAAGTTTTTTCTTTTCTTTTGTTTTTTTTTTTTTTTTACTGCAGACCTTGACCCAATCTGCCGTCAGATTTATGGTAAATATTTTGAGGAGATACATTTTTTTCAGATTATCTTTTTCCTTTAAATATAGGTGTTTTTTTTTTTTTTTGCTTTTCAGCTGCTACTTCCCCACCAACAACCCATCCAGACAGTGGCAAGGAAGTGACAAGCCTCAGTCCAGGATACATTGCCATAATAACCATCGGTAATCAAATTTTCTACTAATTGTGACTTTTTTTTTTTTATGCTGTTTAAATGCTTCATGCACTACTCTTGTCTATCTGCTATTCCCTCATAGTGCAGGTTTCATCTGCTGAATCAGCTCTGCCCTCTCTGCTTCTATGCAACCACTCTGCTGGTCACTCTTTCTAGTACTTTTCTACCTTTTTGAACCAAACACATGGCAGTGTGTTAATTAGACACCACATTAAACCAACCCAAAGCTGAACTGAGGCTTCAAGAAACATAAGGGGGGAAAAAAAGACGGTAGGTGGCAGTGTTGCTTTGGTAATCACCCTGCTAATTCCTTACTGGTTCTTTTGGAGATTGTTTTGCAGTGACAAAAATAAACTTTTTGATGTGGCATCAATACCTGGTGGAATTCAATCCCTTTAAAGTCTTAACATATTGATTCAGTGTTAGTTATATTCATTTCTGCCATTTGCAATAAAAAGATGTTGGGTACCAATTTTGGTGGGAGGTATTTTTGCGTGTATGTTGCCTGCTCTCCCTGTTCATGCTTTCTTCCACTGCCCCAAAATTATGCATGATGGGTTAATTGCTTCATTCATTTTTACCTTGTTGCAGATCATAGCAAACATATCTTGCAAAATATCCCTGCAAAGGCTGACAATCATCTGAGACCTGAATTTTTGTCTCTTCTATTTTTAAGATTTTGCATGTTTATCTAAATATTGATCGATTTATTCCACAGGTGTTGTTGCACTTCTGTGAGGATTTGGGCTAATTCATTACTGTTCAACCCTGATGTAAGTTAACAATTACCTGAGAAGCATCCCTCTGGACAGACAGCTGTGATGTGAAAAATATAAATATAATCAGAAATACCTTGCTTCATGGGTCAACTGAAAATTATTTATGTGACTTATTCTTCTGTTCTTTCCTGCTAGGGTTACCAACTCAGTGAAAATCAAGTGACACCTCTTGGCCAGGATCTGTCTTCCACCAAACCAACATAAAAAATTTATTTTTGGCTTTTTTTATGTGTATGAATTGATCTAAACCTGAATTAAATTTGCCTAAGTAATTTTTATCACTCTGACTATTGGCAAATTGAAATATTTTAGTTATCCAAATTTACCAAAATCTGGATATTTTTTTATTTGGGTTTAAAGTCGGTGAGTTTAAAAAGCTATGTGTAGTGTATGTAAATGTCTGGTTTTAACTGTGGGTACTTAAAAATATGAATTTATAGACTGCTAAGTTATTAAAACAAAACATTAAAAGGGTCAAGAGTGTCCTGATTGCATTTTTATAGGAAAAATGTATTTCTTAGAGTTCCACACTTCCATACCACCAACAGATCCAAAATATTTTTATAAGACATGCGAGTGTCTTCTGACAGGAGTCAGTACAAACAATTTGAAGAGACTTTGCTAGGATTTTAACAAGAACTTGTAGAAAGAGCTAAAGATTAGAGTGATGTGCAAGAAACCACCAATGATCATTATAAAAAGATTAAAATAAGATGATGAGCAGTTATAAAAGGGGTCTACTGTAATTTCAATATAGTGATATATATAGTGTAGTATTATTTAACTGCTTATTAAGATGAATTATAGCTAATTTTAATTGATCTTACATTGGAGAAATTCACTTCTGCATCTTAACCCTTCCCTTGAGGGAGCAGTGGGCTACCACTGTGAGGCGCCTGGGGAGCAGCGTGGCATTAAGGGTCTTGCACAGGGACCAAGACTGCAGGCTGTGGGGATCAAACTGGTTCCTTGCAACCTTCTCAAAATAATACCCCACCCTCATTTGAATGAAATATTCATAAAAATTACATTTATTTTCAGCACTCAGATTTGTCTCGTAGCTTGCAACCTTTTGGTCTCATTTAGCTACCAATTAAAGTTTTTGATTGAATCAAAAGTTTGTAAATGTTTGCCAGGAGTAATGACCGCAGTGGCTGCGGAGTGGCCTTGCAGCAAGAAGGTTCTGGGTTCGATTCCTGGCCCGGGGTCTTTCTGCATGGAGTTTGCAGGTTCTCCCTGAGCATGCATGGGTTCTCTCTGGGTACTCCTCCCACAGTCCAAAAACACAACTGTTAGGTTTATTGGCTTCTCTAAATTATCCTTAGGTGTGAATAAGTGTGTGAATGGTTGTTTGTCTCTGTGTTGCCCCATGCACTGGACCCCGCCTCTCGCCCGTAGACAGCTGGAGATAGGCACCAGCACCCCTCGTGACCCCACTTGGGATTAAGCGTGTTAGAAAATGGATGGATGACCGCAGTTCAATTATGGAATTAAAACAAATGCATGCCTGAGCCTGTAGGGGGAGACATTGAGTCATTTTCCCCCCATTCGTGGTACACAGAAAAGGAAGAAAAAAAAAAGGAGGCAGGAACAGACAGTGGAGTTAGACAGGCTGTTACTCTACAGCTGTACAGTGCAGCAGATCAGCTGTGGAAGAAAGTACAGCAAACAGTGAACAGCCGGACCGCATTCATCCATCTGCTGGAGGCTGGAGAAGGCTGTCTGCGAGGACTGCAGCAGACTGCCTGGGAAACATCTCTGCAGGATCAACCAGAAGAAGACCGTTTCTGCTGTTTATCAGGAAAACCCGCTGGAGGTAAAGTGTCTGTACTTGTTCAGCCACAAAGTTTAATGTTACTTGCTTTTACCATGTACAGGTACAGGTGAAAAACTGCAGATTCTGCTCTGATACAAGCTGTTCTCAACCCCAATTTACAAACAGATCCTCCACTGATATGGAGAGCCATTTCACCCATTTATTTATTTAATTTTGGCTGAAATGGCTCCATACACTGATAGAGAACATATTGTTTTTAAACATATTTTGGTGAGCTCTCAGACTGTCACTTATGGTTCATAGTTGTTGCCTTTAACAGTAAAAATAGCTGTCTACTGTAAAATGACGTCTTGAATTGTGCAATATGTGTTTTTGTAATAAATTCTCCAAAAATGCGGAATAATCATTTTAATTTCCTGTCAATAAGCTGCAGTTGATCAATTCCTAAGGAATGTGCGTGTACAGCACCCCCCAGGTCACAGTGATCTTTCTGTGTGCAACATTAGTGAACCTCACAAGGCACTTCTTTCCATTATCACTACTCTTTACATTAGAGTGCTAATTAGAGCACTTAATTCTTCCTGCAGCAACACAGAAAGCTTCATTATGCTGTGACAGACATCACTGCTCTACCTGAGCAAAGATACAGCAGGTTAACTTCTAAAGACAGATATTCATTTTCTTCCAGTGGCTTACTTGTTTATTAGATGTTGTTGGTTCTAATTTGCAGAAATGTTCATTGTTGTTTACCATTATAATTATGAAATGCTATTATCTTTGCAGTATTCATCTGTGGATCCTTTATTAGAAATGATATTAAATTGACTCTTAGGCTTTTCTAAATTCAAATTAAATTTTGGGGCTTATCTTTTTTCTAAGTTTATCCAATCATACCTTTCGCCTCAGGGTCATCTGGTTTTTGTACTGCACAGAGCCTTTAGTAGTGAATAAAACATCAACATTTGATACAATTATGATACAGATGCAGAAATCCACTGAAGAGTTTGATGAGCTCTGCATTGTTAAACAGAAATCTGACTTTTCTGTGGCAGCCTATGGGGCAGGATGTCTGGTTGTTATGAAACTCCTTTATCATCCGAATTTGAATGAGAGGCAGCTTGATGCCCACAATTTTTGAAAGGGAAAACGACTCATGGAAATTGTCCATCAGCTCCTCAGGTGCAACTCTAAGGCATCTCGTTGCAATCTGTTTATATAGAAGTTCTTATTTGGTTTGGATTTTATGCCTTAGATTTTTGCAAGGTATTATAATTACAATTGTGCGACCGAAGGAAAGTTGTATAAATATTTTTTTAGTTTCTTATTTTAAATATAAAACTCTGAAAAGCCACTTTTACTTTTGACGTATCAAAATAAAGTCCAGTTCAACAAATTTCCTTAAGAAGTAACCGGATTAGTAAGTAGAGCTTAACTGTGTGTCATTTCCTTACAGCTGAGCTTTACTGTGAAGGCTTCAGAAGTTCGGTAGGAAATTAGTCAACAAGCAGTGTTATAATGACAAAGGAACACAGCAGACACGTCTGGGAGAAAGTTGAAAAGAGGTTTAAGCAGGTTTAGGTAATATAAAACTTCATCCCAAGCTATGAAAATCATTGGAACAGAACAGGTTTAACACAACAGCACACCTACTAAGACATGGCTGTCTAGCTAAACTGGCAAGAAGAGTCCCAGAGAAAGTGGCTAGAAGGAAGCAGGTAGAGGTCTTATTTATAATATGTACCGCAAGATGCTTAGGGGAACAGAAACATTGGGAAGAAGGTGCTGAGGTTGAATGAGACCAGATTTTAAACTCATAATGTCCCAACACAGCATATCACCCAGAATGCACAATTCCAACTTTGCAACATGGTAATGGCAGTTTAATGCTGAGGGGTACTTTTCTTCCCTAAGGAGAGAAGAAGCTGTTATTTGTTAAGTTATTAAGTCCATTAAAGGGAAAACCTGGAAGAGTACATGAAGTGTTGAGACATTCTTATTCCAGGAGGAAAATGGTTGAATAAATAGCATTTTTATTGTATTTTATACAATAAAGCTGTTACCACTGATTACCTGTGGAAATTCCCTATTTAATATATAAATAAAAAACCTTTTCCTTTAGTGAATCAGATGTTTTCTGAGTTAAACTAAAACTGTTAATCAGTGAAGTATGTCTTTACATCTACATTTTTTGTTCTGGCTTTCTGAGTGGAGGTGTAGTAATTAGCAACTGTGTGTCCTTTAGTGAAGTCTTGTGATTTTTGGCTCAAAGGGCACTGAGTACACTTTGTAAGGTACAATGGGATCTCAGTGGCGATAGGGCCAAAATAACTGACAATATGAGACCTATTAAAGTGGTTGCATAACTCTCCTTCTGCCATTCCTGAGGATAGCTCGACTGACTGACCACTGAGGCCTGTGGTCACACACATACCATGTCTCATCTCATTCATTATGCCTCACAGGTTGTTAGAGGAAAATTCCCCACTTCTTGATGTTGTTTTGCAGTTTATCTAAAACCAGGCTCCTATAACAGCTGTCAGAGCATCCTCAGGCCTGCCCTCAGTGATAATGCAATCTATTCTTGGTGCAATGTGCTGAAGACGAGGACTTTCTGCTCCCGTTAACCTAAAATAAGATTAATTTATCTCCACTTTAATTCCGAACATAACAGCAGCTTCCTGCTTTAGTTCAGCCTGTAGCTTGTAGAGGACATCATGCAGGTTTGCGGTTTCTAATCTGTTAAATGCTATCAAATATATATTCTATATCAGCTGCTGCTTTGATTTAATAAGCGTTAAGTTTCAGGCCCTCAGTTGTTGGATCACAACAGACTGACTGGTATTTATTAAAATAAGAACTGTTGCTCAGGATGTTGTATAATCCGCAAATAGAGCGTCCTCTGCGGTTGACAACGCATTTGTAAATATATTACATAGTGTGAGATAAAACCAGTCCTCTCAGATATATCAGTTGCAATCTGAATTGTTCTGATGACTTGTAACAGGATAGATTCGTGACCAGTTTGACCCACTTCCTTCAGGGATCTGATGGGTTTCTTGGCCCTTCACCATCGTCCCCTGCAGTGGAAGGGGAGCAAAGCCCAGTCTAAGTACAGTAGGAGCTGTTTCCGTCTCTCTCTCCCTTCCTCTCTCTCTGTTATCTCTTTTATTGTCCTCACTCGTTGGCCAGCCTCCACTCATGTCAGCACATACCTCATATGGATCTGACTGCCATTAGCGCACAGTCAGGAGTCACGACTCTGTAATTAAGTTACTTTTTATTGTTGGGGCGGTTGGTAATCTTCCATGGGAATACGCACAAATCGTATCTCAGTCATCGACAACAACAAAACACAACCAGATAACAGACAAGTTCCTTTTTATGTCTGTCTTATTGATAACTCATAAGGTTTTATTCTTAAACCTTGACTTTATGGTAAAATCAACAATTCACAGTTTTAATTATTGTAAGATTCAGAAAGAAACATAGCTTACAGGTCATGTTTTCCTTTCATCACTGTTTCTGTTTCTCTGAGAGGGAAAAATGTCCTGTTAGTAATTTAAAGCGCCATTTATTTTAAAGTTTGGTATTATTTATCCAATTATAAGGAGCACTGCTGAATAAAAATGTCACCCTCTAAAAGCTTTAGATAAATATTACCTCAGATGCTTGAAAATGAGCACAAGCTCCCATTATTAAAAGTTTACTGCATCATGTTCATATTTCCACCCCTCACTACCCCCACTTTTTAATTATGCTGTGCTTTCTGCATCTCTGTGAATACGTGAAGGTTTAGAGATTAAGGTTTATTCCTCACACTTAAGGCTCTGCAGGGCCAGAATGGTCAATGCACTGCTACATTTAGCTGTTTAATTCAGAAATCAGCTACTTGTTCTATAAAATTTGGATGGGTGGATTTCTGTTTTGTAGGTATAACTATGTTTATAAAAAAACAACACAACATATTAAAATGTTTTCCTTAAATAAAATGCTATATTAGTGAGATTCCAGGGAAAACATCTGAGTAAGTTGAGGTCTATTGACTCTATGTATTGCAGTGCAATACATGGCTTCCCCTTCCCCACCTGTTGCTGCTAATCTTTTTGATGTCTGAAATAACACTCCCACCCTTTGACGGTTTGAAAGAGATACAGTTTTTAATGAATTTTCAAGATAATAATGCTACAATATCTCAATGTTTATTCCAATCAGATCCCTGTTTTGGCCCCTTAACTTTCTTCAGATTGTGGCCCTTACATAAACCTCCTCGTAGATAGTATTAATTGGAGTCACCAAAATTAGCGTACAGTAGACCCACAAAACCTACGCGGGGTATGAATGGACTCATAGAAAGCCTGAAATGCCTCCTGGCAAAATCTTCAGTTCAAACTCGAAAAAGTTTTGTTAGAGAACAACCAGAACATCAGGGGTGTGACATTGTGAAGGGGTGACAAGGAACATAACCTCTTATAATTTCTCAAGTGCATCCAAACCACAAGTAGAATCTTTTGAAGGCTGCCCAAAAACATCAGCGCCCTGACCGGGTCTGTTTCAAATCTTCGTTATTCACTTCAAAGCTATCAGTTAGATCTTAATGACCTCTGCTTTCCTGGACTGGCCAATCGACTCATGGGCACCAGCTTTGAAGGGGTAAAGGAACATTGTTGGAGGGGCCCTGCAGGGACACTTAGCTCATAATTGTGCTGTACTGCATCCCAGTTTGTTGGCTGGCTGGTCCAAGATCGCTGGCAGCCTCACAGGAGAGTAAATTATTTAGAGGTTGTGATGTTTGTTGTTGTTGTTGTTGTTTTAGCCCCAAGGAGTGCCCCCCTTCCGATAATGACGATGTTTGCTGAGGCCTGCTCAGGGATCCCTGTGGAGTTAGTTAGAGTGAGAAAGTGCAAAGTAAAAGACAACATGAAAGGCATAGATGGCTGAAGGCAATAGAAGACAAAAACAGGTGGGACAGGGCAGCTTGTGTCTTCCTTCATGATGAAATGATTAACCTCCTCCTAGAATCAAAGGGCCATTTCCGTTTACTGTTATACCTCTGCATAATAAAACTTTCTATCTTCCACAAGGATTTACTGAGGGTGCTAAGTGGACTTTTAGACCCTGGGAGAGCCTGGCGGAGCTGGGAAACCCTGTCTCTTATTGTATTTGTGCTGTTTGTTTTCCCTGGGCCATGACGAGAGGTCACAAGCCTCTGCTGGATGCCTGCTGACAGATATATCTGGTGTCTGAGAGAAAACAAGCCTGCTGGAATAGGTCATAGTCTAAGAGTGAAGGGTGTTGTTCTCTCTCCTTTTGTCTGTGTCTCTATCTTTAGGGAACATTGTCTCACTTTTTTCCCCATATATTCCCATCTCCTTTTTTTTTATTCACTGTCCCCTCCTACTCCGATCTAAATCATGTGACTTTCCGGCCACAGAGGGTGACCTCCTCCTCGTTGCTTCCCATGAGGAAGGATGACTCGAGTGAAAAGCCTGATCGTTTTAATAAACACAAACTTAAGTCCCTGGGCTTAAAAATTAAAACTGCACAATTTGCAGGTTTTCTTCCTTTCTCTCCTGCAATAATGACACCAGATTAATATGTTACTCTGTTTGGTGGTTGATGGATTAATCATAAAGGAAATGCATTGCTCTCTGAATGTTTACACACCTTTTGTGCAGCATTTCCTAGTTGTCTCATTGTCTATTTTTTTTTCACTTCCACCCTCTTGTTAGCCCACTTTTTCTCTAGTCTTGCCATATTTGAAATGTCAAACCCCCTTTCCCATCATTATAAACACATACAGAGGCAAAATCATTTTTATTGGATTCTCACACTATGACATACTTCAGGAAAGATACCACAGTTTCACTAAGTCATGGGTATTGGTGCTGTAGTGGCTAAATTTCTTTCCTGACAATAAAAATGAACTTCGCCACTCTTGCAAGATGTGAAGTTTCTGACTAGTTAACCTTACTTAAGAACTGAAGCAAAATAAAAAAGAAAAAGATGGTCCATCACATCTAATAAATCCAAAGTGAAAAGCAAATTTACAAATAACCTTAACAGTCAGAAAACTGTTGCTCCTCGTCCTGCTCCATTAAAACTTCTAAAGCGCTGCCATGCGCCCCCCTAAAGCAAAACTGGACATTTAAAGCCTAATTAAGTGATATAACATAACCACAAAATATGACCAATAAAGAGTTTATTTCAATAACTAAATTCTAATCGCATATAACATGAAGATACACATAATTTCTATATGGCTCTAACAAGTACAAAAGCTGGAAACAAAAACAGGATGCAATTCCTTTTATTTAAAAAGAAAACATCCATTCCTACAGTAAAAATGTTTGTTTTTAGTACATTTTTAATCATTTTTAGATATCAAATAAACACCTGGTAAATTAAAGTGTTGTTTTTTTAATAAGTGTACTTATTGTGCAGGATTTTATACCAATTTCACTGAAGCTAGAAAAAGTTAGCATCATTGGTGTCCTTTTAGTTTCTGTTTCAGTGTGTTTCACACATTCAAGATTATAAAATCCAGCACCTATGCATACAAGTATTAAATATTGCCTTAGAGTCACATATTAAAGGTAGCTTAACAAAAACTTATATGTGTACTGAGATGGATAGTCGTCTGCAGAGTCAGTAGTTAAGGACCTCCAAACTTCATGTGGCCTCTGGACTGATTAAAGAGCAGTACATAGAGCGAGTTCTTTACATTGCCTGCACACATTGTTCAAAGTTAAAAGTTTTATGCTGAGTGGATTGTGGCTTAGAACTGTTTTATGCACTGATGCATAAAGCTGTTTCCTTATCAATACCGATAAGTGAGTTTGTTATAGAATGAGAGTCTGTTCCAACCTTTGGGAAGGTCTCCTTGTCCATCATCAGTGTCTGTTCATACTTCCTATTAAGAAGGGGATGTCACTCAAGGTCATACGCATATCAAGGCAGAAAAGGAAATAAAGAACTCCTTCGTATAATGATTTTTATTTGATCTATATCCACATTTTCTTGCCAATTCATTCATTTTTAGTTGAATTTATTGAATTTGTAAAACTTTTTAAAAGTTAAATCTCAAGGTAGCTGCTCAGGCATCACCCTGGGAACATTTTGTTTCTTAAGAGTTTTTTTTTAGTGACCTTTCTTCGTTCTACTTTTAGGTGATAGCCTAGCCTATTTTTAATGTCTATATTCGTAGGCTCTTTCCCTGAAACTTCAGTTATGAGCTGCTTTGTCCACTCCACTATCTGCACACGCTGCTAGTGCTCCTTCGGACTTCTAATCACATTCACACACGCAATACTCTGCAGTGCTGCATGGTGCCTGCTGTTAGTGGGCTGATCCTACCCTGAAGCTGCGTCACAGCCTGTCCGTCAGAGAGAATGAAGACAAACAATCCTCCCAATGTACTAAAACATGGAACAGATCAGTTTCTCATGCTGTTGGGAGAGGATGTGTGGATTAAATACAGGATATTCGATTGCTATTGAAACATAAAATACACATTTGTGATTTAAAAATGATGTTCAGCTTTCTTTTTGTTTTAGCTTTTGTTCAGCCTGTAGTAGTAATCGTGACTCAATCACTCTTTAAAATTCAACACGAGTCAGTATCCACCGCCTGTAAAGCTGTTTTATGGTTAACTCTCCAGACCCAAAATCCAAATTACCAAGCTGAAAGGGATGGAGACTGTTGGTTGCGTTCATAAGAGCTAAACCTGGTAGTTGCAGTAGTAGCGCCCCTAGTGGTTAAAAGTTACACAGCGGTGCTTTAAAATACATCAAATAAATGGCATATATGCCTGTAAGTTCAACAGCTCTGTAAGATAACATGCTGCGTTTAATTAGTAGTTACCAGGTCTGCACTTAACTTACCGAGCATATTCTGGATGGCAGGAAGTATCACTTATTTGCCCCCAGCAGGCGTTTCTGCTGGCAACCTTATTGTCCAACTAACTAGGTTAACTAGGCTAGAATTCTTCACAGCTTTATACATAGAGTTGAAGAGCCACTAGGGAGGATCCATTCTGTGAGAATGCTAGTGATGCTGCGGTATTTTTTGACTTTTTTATAAACAGGGTCGTACCAATCTGTATTAAAAATGGACTTCCAGTTAATGGTTATGTGGAAAAAACTACAGAAAAAGTTGTTCTTTATATTTAAGGTATTGCATACAAGCACACCATAAAGTTTGGTGACTGGTTTTAAAGTTTGTCTGTAGGAACTGTGTCCCAGTCAGATAACATGACACATTTGGGATACTGCAGCAGCCAACTCAGTCTTTGTTTCTCTGTCAATGTAAAAACACTAAATCCTGTAAGACTGAAGGTGAGAACTCAGATTGTTAGATAAACAAAAATAATTTTAGCAAAATTTAGTAAAAAGATGGCTGCCTCAAGGTGGCTGTTTGACTTACTTGGCAGGGACTGGTTGTTAAGTTTAATCAAAGATCCTACATCCATCATTCAAAGTTTCCTTTATAACCATGTTAGATCAGACATCACAAGTTATAACTGTTTAATTCAGCTAATCAATCTATTAATTTGATCAGTGATGCAATAACTAACCAACCAATTAATTGGACTGAGTCTATTTTCTATCTATTGACTAACATTTTTTTTGTTGTTTATTGAAAAAATCTATATTTTTTTTGGTTACTAAATCAGATGGAAGGATGAAGGACACATGCTTGGATTTATACAATAGGATTGTCCTTTAATCCTTTTCTTTTAATGTTGGACTAAACTCCTGCCTACGGAGCATTTAACCTTTAATGGTCACTGTTTGAAATCAATGTCCACAAAAGTAAGTTTGTTTTAATCTTTTAAAAAGTAAAATGGTAATCAGCAGATCAGAAAAAAAAATAAAAATCAAGAAATAAAATCGAAAGCTGATACTGCGGACTGAGATCTGTTGTGTAGCCCTTTCAAACAATATTACTCACTGTCTAAAGAAAATATTTTTTGTATATTTAAATTGATTAGATTAAAAGTAATGAATTAAATTGGATCTTAAAACTGGTATTTCCATGAAACCAGGCGACACATCCATCATCTCTTGCGAGGAGCAAAAACGACAGCGTGTAGCTTCTTGGTTTTCTCCTTTCTCATCCCTTTGCTCTTCTAGTGTTACAGTTGGTGATTGTAGGGGTCACAGTAGCCAAGCAGCCTGATCCCTTAGTGCTCTGCCTCGCTGTCTTAATATTGATCCATCATTTTGTTTACAGTCTGCTGGAGTAATTCGATATTACTGTTTCTAGGGAGGGAAACAAAGCAGTAAGGAAAAAAGCCCAACAACGTTTGGATTTGTTTGTATCCTGGTGATAGCAGGAGCTTCTGTGATTGAACATGTCTCAGCTTTAATGTCACTGTCAGAGAAGCTTAATTTCATCATAATTAGACTTAATTTGGTTTGCATCGTTATCATAGCAAGCAGCTCCAGTCTCATCTCTTTTTCTCTCCCAGACAACTCGGCTGCAGCCTTGTTTGACTTCCAGTAGGGCCTAATGACATCCTTGGCAGTAACCTTGAAACCATGAAGGAGATATGGCTTGAGAACAAGCGTTTGATCTGCGCTCAAGTGGGCTTGTTTGAAAGGGGAAATAATTTTGGACAGGGGGGCGTGGGACAAGTTGTAGTAGAGCTGTTTACGAACAGAGATCTCCACAGGGGAGGGGAGCCGGTTAGTTTTTTTATGGGACGTGATAACAAAACACAAACACATAAAATGATTTATAAACACACAAGAAAAGTGTGTCAAATGTCAAAAGTTGATGAAGTAAATAAGAGCCAGACTTGTAATGTTGAAATGTGTTCACCTGCCCAAACAATTTCCACCTTTATAGACACAGTTTCTTTGTCCAAACAGTTTATTTGTTAAAGGTTGGACCGAGAACTTAGTTTTCTCTTTTCTTCTGCTCCTGACCCACATTGGAAAGGATGCTTCCTTCTACTGCAGTGTTAGAAATACATCACCTCCCTTGTTTATAATAGCAGCACAAAACAGATCAAACCCTACAATAAACTCACTAAAGCCCTTGTTTCTAGTTTTCTTATTTTTCTTTAAAAACTCAATCTCAAATTTTGTTTAGGTTTAAAACATCAAAATAGGTAATTAGGTAATGTATTAATCATAAAGGACACACAGTTTTAATGATGAAATATAAATGGCCTGTACGTATATAGCGCTTTTTCAAGTCTGAGGACTTGACCAAAGCACTTTGCACTCCGTTCAGTAGTTTATTTATTATATATTATCTGCTAAATAAAACCCAGTGTTCATTGTAGTTTGAACTTATCTGATTAGTAAATAAAATCCAACTGAGTTTATTTTGATGTAAAAAAAAAAAACAAAACAGCCACTCTGTGAAGGCCTCAGGGGTTTGTTAGGGAACATTACAGAACAAACTGCATCATGGGATCCAAGGAACACAACAGGTCAGGGAGGAGGATGTGGACAGGTTTATCCAGGGTCTGGATATTATAGAATATCCCAACGTTTTCGCTTTTTAACCCATCATCTGAACAAGGTAACAGTACATTAGGATTGCTGACCTACTAAGACTTGGCTGTCTGTCTAAACAGAAAGGATGTGTGAGAAGATGACTCTAGGGGAGCCTCAGAAATCCAAAACTCAGGTGGGAAAATCTATTGACAGGACAGCTGTCAGCTTCGCAACACAGATATGGGTGGGTGGCAATAATAAAAAAAACCAAAACACAAAAATAATGTCAGAAGCTCAGAATGTAGGACCCAGAATTAAAGTGGACAGATCAGTGTAATTTCAAAACAAGCATTTATTAAAGACACTCGCGTGTGGCTTTTCGTCAGCAGGGACAGGTTCTCTGGATACTAGAGACGGGAGTTCAGGTTAGTGACTTCAGAACTCAGACGGGAAACGATAAGGAGCGTGTGAGTCTCTAACCTGGTATAGATCAGTCTGAGCCCAGAAGAACGGGTGAAGTCGTGAGGGATTGTTTCTCCGTAGCTTCCAGAGTTCTTGGAGAGAAGCAAAGCAGGCAGATGCGCAAAAGCCAGCAAACACGGAAGAGCAGAATCCAGAACCAGAGTAGAAGCAGGAGCAGGTTTTCAGGCCAGAAGAGAGATCAGAAGTCTGAAGAGGCGCAAAAGGAATATCCAAGCTGGGGTAAGAAGACAGGTCCAAGGTCGTTAGCAGGCAGAATCCAGGTAATAGGCCGAAAACAAATCAGGTAACAGAGCAGTACAGGGGCAACCAAAACTCAGAAGTCCAGGGACAGAAACTAGTCAGGATCAGGGTTTTAGAAACTCACAGATAGCTAGAAAATTCTCACACTCGGCTCAAATAATCTGGCACCAATGGCTGGGAACAGGTAGCTTAAATAGAAGCAGTAACAGGTGGATCTGATAAGAGACGATGAGCGCTAGGCAGAGCTACTGTAAGCAGATGTGAGAGAGGAGGCAAATCCAGCCATACGTGCCAAGATCATGACAAATAAATAAATAAAACAGGGATTTCTGTAAACAGGATATGGGGTAGCAAACAAATGCTGTGGTTTGATATAACCAAAAATTTGACTCTTTTTATTCAGAGTGTATGTAAAGTATGACATGTGGAGGTAAAACTAATATTGTCTGTGACCCTGAACGCACCATCCTGCAGCAAAACGATTCTGCCTGCAGCATCAGGCTGTGGGGTTGCTTTACCTCAGCATGGATAGAGAAGCTGGTCAAAGGTGAAGATGGGCAGAGATAAAAACAGGGAGACCCTGAAGGCTGCAAAGAAATCAGTTGGAAGTTTCATTCAGTAATTCAATTAATTTATACAGCGCCAATTCACAACACATGTCATCTCAAGGCACTTTACAGAGACAAATCAACCAAATCATACAGTCCTACTGATTTAAAGTGGTCTATTTAAGGAAAACAACAGCAGCCCGACAACCAAAAATATACAGCCATGCTACTGGTTTAGATCAAGGGAAATCAATGTACTAGAATGGTCCATTCAGAGTCCAGGCCTATGTTAAACGACCTTTAGCTGCAGCAAAAAGCCTCAACATAGTACTGATGTAAGGAGGTCTAAATACAAAGGACACACTTTTCTTTACTTAGGTAAATCAGTGATGTTTTTCTTTCACTTTACAGTTACAGCTACTTTATGTTGATGTATAGAATAAAATCTCAATAGAAAAAATTCAGGTTTGCGGTTCTAACTTGACGAAATGTTGAAAATGTCAAGGGGTTGGGTTACTTTTGCAAGGCACCTCAAACCATCATATATTTTTATATTCAGGCTTTCAAAAACAGATTCTCCATGCTGTTGCTCATCTAGATCCTTTTAAACAATTTGTTTTCATCCAGACAAACATTCCATGCATGGCATGATCTGACCATGACAATGACTGAAGAGAGCAGCATGTGAGATGTCATGTTTTCACTGACGTCTGACGTTTGTCCTGTTTTCCTTGTCCTATTCCAGTGTGTCTGCGTTTGTTTGCCAATGGTGTGGATGGCAGAAGTAAGTCACAGCTGGTTAAGAACATCCATCTGTTCATTTCACATCAGCATGTTTAAACGTCCGCCCGCCTTTTGTTATGAAATGAACAGGAGAGCTGCTGTTTGTGTGCTGCAGCGGCGGGCCTCCCATGGATTGTTCTGGAAACGTGGTACTGGAGCGTGCAGCTGGGCTGTTTGGGTCAGGTGAGGGTAGTAGAAACAGGGAGGCACTCAGGTCAGAGCTGTTATGCCCTGAGAGCCGAACTCATTAAAATTCCTCAGCTTCAGAGAGCTAGGATAGTCGGAGCAAGTAAAGGCTCAGGTGGATCAACACATTATTATACCATTCTACTTCTGTTGACACAGCTCATGATTGATAACAGGATCTCATTCTGTCTTACCCTGCTGCAGGCTAATGTTGTGCAAACGTGTTGCCTTATAATTGATGGGATGTTGCCTTTTTTGAGGGAGAAAGAAAGAATATAAAGGATTCAAGTTCCCAAACAGATAGATTGCTCTGTGCTTCTGGCTAAAATATGTGTTGTTGTGTTTATAGCAACAGAGGAGCTGGTCTAGATAAGGATTTATCTGGAGATGAGAGCTCATGGTGTCGGCTGCATTCTTTTGGCATCGTCGTCTATTGATGTGAGGTTGCATTAATCTAAAAGCATGTATCAGTTCTATTTTAAAACTCTGGTTTACCTAGAAGAAAATATACTTAATATTGAGTTAGCCAAGGTTCAATGAGAAGACAGGGGTCAAATGCTCAAAAGGATGATAATGAGTACTGTAATCAGCCTTTCTGTTATCTGCTGGATGTCTTGTTCTCTTGCTCTCTGAGTGAAACCCTAGTTTTCTTTAAAATAGCTTCTTTCACCTTTAGTGGTTCCTTTTTTTGTATTGCAAGTAACTGATTAGTAATATGAAAAGCCAAGTTCTTTCTTCAGTCCAACTTCTACACAGAAGAGTGTAAAAATCTATTTCTGCTGCTGCAAAAGCGTCAAACATGTTAATTATTACATTAATAAAAATCAGAGATCGACCAATACACATTTTTGTTTAGGCTGATGCTGCTACAGATTATTTTGACATTAGCCCTGCTGTGTTGCCTCTCTTGGAGCCAATATTGTTTTCTTTCCTATGTTTACATAATAAAAATGACACTTTAATACCAAATGTTACAGAAGTCTCAATTTAAACTTAAACTTTTTTTAAAAAATCACACACACTTAATGAATAGCAGATGAAGGGAGCAGCAATACATGTGCTCCATTTGATCTCAATGCATTGGTGTTGATTGCACTGACGAATTGACCTAATGCTTGCACATATCGGCCAATACAAGTGAAAAATGTTTACCATCTGCCAAAAATATTGGCCAGCCGTTACATTCACGTCTTTTAGTTAAGATTTGATCAAACTAAACTCTGAAATGAATACCTGCTACATTTAGATATAGTTTTAAATCTTGTTTTAATCTTTTTTTTTTGCTCTTTATTCAGTAAAACATGGTTACCAAACATATATTTGTTAGGTGTTTATTTACATGACCTGCTGCAGTCAGATAACAGCCTTGCGGCTCCTTACCTATCCAATAATAAAATTATTACCTTAATAATTGAATGGGTGGTATTCTTTTTCCGCTATGCTATAACTACTTTTCAAGGCTAATTGCCAAGTTTGTCTTTTCTTTATGCCAGGTGGAAGTTTATTGGCCCCTTTTCAGCCAGCTGACTGGCAATGTGTAGGAATAGATGGAGGGGGAAATGTTCCTACATTATGCTTCCTACAGTTGAATATAATTCAAGGTTCTCTGGCATTTGCTTTAGTATCTAATAAACAGGATTATAATCTGTAGTTGTTGTTGATATTGTGTTTTAAGGTGTAATATAAAAGAATATCTTGGACAGCAGGTTTCTAAATAGACTTTTCATTGAGATGTGCAGAGCATCTGAAGGTGATGCGACCGCTGGTCACAGAGCATTTGGTCTGAGGACATGGCGTCAAGCGCTGATGAAGCAGAAAGTCATTCAAGGTTTTCGGCTCCTGCAGGTGCATTTAAATGCAGGTGGTGTGGTGAGTGCAGATATGACACAGCTTTGTCAGGCAAACTCCAGACTTACGGCGGGTTCCTGTTTTGCTTTACACCTCCCAGTTTGCAGTATGATTTGCCTGTGATGCAGACACAAAGGTGCGGCATTTTTAACCGTCACTCAGACTTTTTCTTTTCCTTGGAAAGCCAAAAGCAGAATGGCTTGAAGGGGGGTGGGGGTGGGGATGAACGGGAGGGTGCTGGGAGTGTTGTGGCTTAGTAAGAAGTTGCTTGTGCTGTCGGAAGAGTTAAAAACTTTTGCCCCAGAGCTCTGACTCATTAACTGCTGCTCTGCTCTACAATCAACTGAACTTGGAGTGTGTTGCTTGATTTGTAAGCTGTAGAGCTGACAGGCTGGATTGTTTTGTTGCTTCAAAGCAAGCCTCTTATAAAGAGTTATTGCAAACAAACTATTCCAAGTTGACCATTTATGCAAAACAATCACCTCACTAGCTTTGGTTTAACTTATTATATCATAACTTTTAACTTTCTTCTCATGTAATGCCTAATCTATGAGGAGTACAGTGCCTTCGGTTTTGTTAAATAATGCTTTCTGTGCTCCTGTTCTCTTATAAAGGCTCTCCTGATGATTGCTCAACCTAATAATAAAGAGGTGTTGCCCTGATTGCTGTTGGCCCAGCACAGCTTATCTCTAAGCAAGGTAAATTTATCTCCTTTTCTTATATAATGCTTTTTTTATTATTGTTATTATTTTTTGGGGTTATGTAATAGACCACAGTCTCTTGTTGGCACTGTCACACTTTTTTTTTTCGGGTCTTGCTTTTTTTTAGATGTCAACCGCATCTGAAAGTAGGACGGAAGGGCCTCGCAGTATGAGCCAAGAGAAAACATACAAAAAGGTAAAGTCATGCTTTGTTTTTAATTTTCTGATCATTTTCTGTTAAATGCCTTGGTTTTAGAGCTGACAAGTCCAAATCAGCTTTACTTCTGAGTAACTTGAGTGGGTTAAAATGTCCTTGTGCTGCAGCACATAATGTCCTGACCCCTGTTAGGGCTGGCTGCCAGAGACCAGTCAAGTGCTGATCCCACTTTGTTTTCTTTACTTTTTTATGTTTAAACTGTAGACGTCATTTTGTGTGGCAGTTTTTATGAAGTTGTAGCCATGAAGTTTTGGTTGCACAGTAGCTACCTTTAATTCAGACTGGATTAAAAAGTATGGACCACTTTATAGGATAAAGGAATATTTGTCTCTCATCTTATCTGAGTTATTTTTAGTGGAAATTGTAGTTATGTAAATGTATTTCCATGTTCTTGTTGTATGGCACTGGTTCACCACAAACCCCTGTCCAAGTATAAAGACAGACACACCGAAGAAATATACTGTTTATGGTTACAGAAGCATACAATAAGGGATTATTTGAATTTGATGCTGTTTTTAATCTGAAAGTCACTGAAACGGTAGAAAATAAGTCCCGCTTATCCAAGACCTGTTGGCGGGCAGAGAATCACAGAAATTCTTCTCTCCAGGGTTAGGGTTAGGACATACCAGCTTCCTCAAGGGAAGCTGGAGGACATACCAGGGCCAGCAGAGAGATACAGTCCCCCTCTGAGCACCCACTCTGTGCTTCCACCAGAGAAGGCATGTCAGCTGCAATAAAGAAATCCTCAGAGTATTCCTCCACCAGTATTCATTTACTGCCCAAGAAGGGCCATGTTTGACCTAATGGTACCTTCTTCTAGTGTCCACCACTGGGTTCAGGGGTTTCCACCACGACAGACATTGCAGATGCAATGAACAGACCTGCATCAACAGCTGCATCAAAAACCCCTTAAAATCTGAAAGAAGTATCGCTGGAGCTGAAGTTAAAAATGTCCCTGACTAAGAGCTTCACCAGATATTCCTAGCACCCTCACCACTCGCTTGGGCCTGATGAGTCTGTATGGCTTCCTCCTCTTCCAGCGTATCGAACACACCAACAAGTAGTGATCCATGACTCACAAAGAAGTCCAATGATGGAACATCACTCAGGTTCAAAAGTTGGAGTTTGTTCCTCCTGATCAGGACTTGTAAGGTGGCAGAGTCCCCCAGCAGAATGATGGTATTTATGATAGGGGTTCCATCTAGCACTGTCGCTAGGGACGATAAGAATCAGTCGCTCAGCCCATAGACCAGGACAGTCAGAGACCTGTCTTCAAAGTGTAGGGATGCGGCCCTCTACTGTACAAGGGTGAATTCCAACACAAAATCTGAGATTACAAAGATGCAAAAAAAAAAAATACTGGCACCACATATAAATGTTTCTGTAGAGATGCCTTATTAAATCTGTCAATAAAGTAACTTGAATTCAGTCTCAAGATTTCAAAAAAGCTGTTACAACTTATAGGTTGACAAATAGGTCAACCTCTCCATCCATGATTTGCTAAGATTCTGTCACACAGAGGGAGTTAAGTTGAACTTTTCCGATTTGGACATTTTCTCTAGACTGTACAGAGTTATGGGTCATTTTTTGGGTAATTTTGCAGGTTTTTACAGGACTTACTGTAGCTCTGGAAACTAAGATGGTGATGAAGAAATGTTGATTTCATGTTTTCCAAGCAGCGGCTGGGTTTATTTGTCTTCTAGGGTTTAGACTATGATTCTGCAGAAATTCATAGTGACTACCCACTTTTTGTATCCTGTTTACCATAAAGCTCACGATTGTAGGAACTCTAAAAGTTCCAAAGGCCTTGGCTGGAGAAATGGACCCTGATAATCACGGATCCTCCACTATACTTAGCAGTCAGCATAATCTGCTTTTCCATAAATGACTATTCAGTTTTTCTCAAACCTACCAGAAGTTTTTGTTGCCCCTATCTGTGAGCTTTGGAGTCTACTGTACATCCCTCACTTTGTCCAGGCTTGTATGTCACAGTCCCAGCAGCTGCTTTCAAAATATTGATTTCTTGCTCTCGATGCTGGTATCAAAAAGCTCAGGTAGTGGCTATTTTCTTGTGACCATTTCCCCACTGACTTAGTTTAAGGGCTTAGACTATTGTTTTTTCCATGAGATTTAAGGCCCACAATCTCAATTTAAAGTACAAACTACATTTGCTCATTAAATGTTTATAGACAGTTTAAAAAGACGAGCATTTACATATCTAAAAGCTTTGAGGTACATTTATTTTAAGAGATATTTGGGGCACCAACAATTGCAGCACCTGTGATCTTTTTGTGATTAGGAAAAACAATAGTTTTCTCTAAAGATGTTTTTATTTACACATCTATATCAAAAGTGTCAGCAAAGTTCGAGGGTGCTGCAAATACCTACGGCAGCAGGGTTGTATTTTCCTGTCTTTCCTAGTTTAGCTGTCTACATCCCAATAAATGTGCTGCTTTTCTTGCTCTATTTTCCCGTAAAGACCACGTCATCGGCCTTGAAAGGAGCCATTCAGCTGGGCATCGGCTACACAGTGGGAAACCTCACCTCAAAGCCGGACAGAGACGTTCTTATGCAGGACTTCTATGTGGTGGAGAGCGTCTTCCTCCCTAGGTTAGTGGTACATGGTGTAACAGAGCGCACATACATGAACATACCACTTAGTTTTTAGGCATGCAATAGAACCATTTCTGTAAAAGTAAAGTATTTAATAGGTCATTGCTGAATTACAGCCTTTATAAAATCTGTCATGTATCATTCATAAGAAAAAAAAAAAACAATTACACTTAGTTTGAATGACACTAACTGTTAACTAATATCTGGGATTATTTCTGTTATTTTGTCCATTAATAATAGTTTTTTTCTGGGTCAGTGCTGCTAACAATATATAACCAATCTTGCCCAAACTGCCACCAGAGCCTCTCAATCATCATTCATCAGCACTCGGTTCTTGTCTGAGTCATGATGCAGGGATGCTACTATTTCTGTGGATTATCCCTCCCAGAGCTGTGAAATCAGCTTACTGCGTACCTCTTGCTGCTGCAGTGCTAAGCAGATGTCAGTGTGTGGCCTTTCAGTCTTCACAATTACATCATCAGCTTAAAGAACCCTTTGAGATGATCTAGAGCTCAACCAAGGGATCTTTAAAAGTGGGATACTTTCATCCATCGTCATACAGCTGGAGGTCCAACACCCTCTGTCTTTGTTTGGATTGAAAGCACTTTTGGAGCAGTGATTTCTATCCATTGTAATCAGATGCTGTTCAGACCAGTCCTGTCAGATGATCTGGAATGACCCATTTAATGTAAGAAGATCATCTAGTGAGAGTTTTGTGATTAACTGTTTTGTGATGTACTGCTGAAAACAATTTTAGCCTATTCAGATTTATCGTATTTAGGTGCGGTATTTAGGTAACAGCTGCAGCTCAAAATATTGTTTTATATCCTACCCACAGTGAGCAGAAGTTATTTCAATGGAATATAAGATTTCACTCCTATAAAAAAAGGCAGCATGCTTGAAGTTGATATTCTAACCTTATATCAGAGATTTTTGATTGCTAGCAAAGTTACCATTAATAAAACATCAGTATCTGTGTTCATTTCAAAGAGAATCTTAGCAGAAAGATTTTCCGAAATGCTGCTAAACAATGTTCAAATCCAAATATTCTAAGTGCTTAAAACTGAGTATATTTGCTGTCCCTCTTTCTGCCTTCCTGTTATCTGCTGAAGTATAGCTCTCTCTGTTTGTAAGCCTAAATAAAGCTCAGTTCAACATGTTATAAGACATACAGATTTCTTTTAAATAGATTCCTGCATCATTTAAGGCTCCGGCGGCAAATACAAATACAGCTTGCAAGCAATTTTATTTAATTAGGGGGATAAAAACATTAAAGCTCAACCTTACCTGATATGAAAAAGGGTCATTACCCCCAAGAACTAAGAACTGTTGTCGGATTTTTAGCCTTCTCCTCTTTACAGAACTTTTTATATTCATCCCCGTTTAAAGGCTACTGAGCATGTTTAAGATCCCACCATAAAATCTAGCTATATACTATGACAGTCTTAAGATTTTTATCTAGTTTTGTGATTTCAGATGTCCTTTGGATGGTTTTTTCTGCTGTAGGGTACATGGAGTAGTCATTTGAAATTGTCATTTTGTTTTCATTGAGACTTTCTCTGTCTGAAGAGAAAAAAAAGAACAAACATAATGAATCTATAAGGTTTAAAAAAAAAAAAAAACTTTTACAACAGAGTGTATTTTTATTCCAAACAGTGTTTTGCTTTATATTTATTGTTTATAGATAATTAATGTTATTATTCTAAGCTATATGTAGGTCTTTGCTTTTGTTTGTTAATGCCCCATTTAGTTTCTTTAAGCTATCTGCTTAGAGCTCTGTTTGCTTTATGTACCTAATTTCCTGTGTCAACAAAGTAATTTTTCTTTTATTAAAACTGGACTTTGTATTTCAAATATTTTAACAGCTAATCTGTGCTTAATGCAACATCAGAGCTACATGAGAAATAAGTAAGAATCATGGTGTTCCATGCACTATTTTTCTCAGTCATGAATGTGAAAGTTAGGAAATTTGCAGATTTATACAAGCCATGATTAAAAATAGCAGTAATAGACATAAAGGGGTCACTCAGTGTTGCATCTGTTGTCAGACACACTCGTCAACAATGGCTGTGATACGACGCTCAGGTTTCAGGAAGAGTCCTGTCAGGAAGTACTTTGGGGTTTTGGCTTTGAGATGCAACACCAGGATATGCAAACTTACTATGGTCTATGCAAACCCGTTCCAGGCACGCAAACGTCTCCTATTACTGAGCAACAGCCAAACATCAATCCTGTTGATGCAGCGGCAACTGGTTGAGTCGCAAGTGTAAAATCATTGATGCCGTCTCAAATCTTTTTTTGTTGGATAAAAGTTGCGGTCGTCTCAGAGGCCAAATTAAAGATTAGGAAGGAAGAAAACGACATAAGACACAACCACCAGAAAGGGAACTTAATTTTTCCATTTTCATCCTTTGCTTTCTCTAAGCAGTTCATCTTAGTGGAAACATCAAAATCTGTTTTTCCTCCTTAAAAGACTTTACTGGGAGTGAGGTTAAGGGATTCTCTCAGAAGCATTTCTATCTCCCTCCCTGTAGGCTTCTCTTCCTCACTTTCCTGTTTTTCTCTGGAGGATTATCTGTGGCTGTTTGTCCTGTCAGTCTAGTTTTTATTATACTAACTGATTCGACTCCCTCTTTTTTTCTTTCACTTTGCCTTTGTGTCAATAAAAGTGCAGGCGTCTGCCTGGCCGATCAGATTGAATCAAACATTTCCATGTTCTGTTTGCTCTGCACCATTTTCCGTGACAGGTGAATGCTGCTGCACTCCTGCATTTAACAAAACATTCAAATGACTTTGTGGACATATTTTACAGGGCACGGCCCGACTGTTGCCCAGGCACACAACAACACAATAGTCTTCCCACATTGTTTAATAACCCAGATTTAGAGCCACTGTAGTAATCTGATCTTTATTAACCTGCTTTCACATTTAGGATCTTTAAAACAAGTTCCTGTTTGTTTACTTTGACTCTCTCTCACCGTATCAACATGCTGGTTCATGTGCTGTGGTTCTCCCCTGAAATGAAAGTTAGCTTGTGAAGCAAACGTGGCCAGCCTTTGTCCAAGCCTGTCTGAGAATGTCCCACAGTCCAGCCAAAGCTGAAAAAATGTAGGTTATGTTGTTGTTTTAGAGCCAATGCAGGTCCGTTTTCTCTCTGAGGAAAGCCCCCTGTGCTGCTGATTATTGTTAGGATCCAGTAATCAGAGCCGTCTTCGGCCTTCAGGCTAACAACTCTACACCGGCCCTTTTTTTCTCAACAGTTCTGATGAATCCCGGTCATTGGAGATGACCAAACTGAGCTCTGTTAATGCAATAACATCTTTAATCAACAATCTAATCATAAATGTGTCTCTGTTCCAGCACACTGAGTTCAAATGACAGTATTATCTCCTACTTCTCAGCACCACTGGCTAAGACAACTTGGGTTGAGAAACAATACATCAGTGGATAAAACGTAGAAACTCAATGTGCCCAAAATTAATGAGGAGAATGTTGTTTATTGTGTTTCTTTAGGAATACTCTCTTATGTACTGTGTTTTAATATATTTCTTCCTTCTGGCCTGGGTTTATCTTCACATTCCAGCGAGGGAAGCAACTTGACTCCTGCTCATCACTATCCAGACTTCCGCTTTAAGACATATGCCCCCCTGGCCTTCCGCTACTTCAGAGATCTGTTTGGCATCAAACCGGATGATTATCTGGTAAGACCTTAAATCTTCCCAATATGTATGCTGGGTATGACTGATCAAACCAAATTAGATGATTATTTTGTCATTTTTCCAAATAGAAATGAAAGAAAGGTGGTCTGGGGTGAAAAAAAAAAAAGTTTATTAAACAATCTTCCCACTAAATTGTAGCTCTTTGGAGGGTATGCCTCCTCCTGCTGTGTACATTTGGAATCTGATTAATTGGCCATTTTGTCTTTGAAAAATAGCCTAAGCTCCTCCCTGTTAGTTAGGGAGCAGATTTTCAGAAATAAATGAGGTCCAGACTTTGACTAGACCATTTGAAAATATAAAAACACATAGAGCTGACCCATTCTTCTGTACTTCAGGCCATTGTCCGACTGGAGAATGAACTTTTGATGCCCCTAACAGGTTTTTTGTTCAGGATTGTATTTAACAATATCAATCTTTCTGAAAGCATGCCCACATCATAGACCTGCCACCTCCATGTTTCCAGTAAATATTTGGTCATTTGCATGCCTTCTGGAAGCAGATGGTTTCATATCATTAGGAAGTATCAGAATAAAACAGGACTAAGCAATAATGTACATCACTTTGTATATTTGCTTATATAATATCCATCCACTGAGCTTTTTCAGACACTTTTTTACATGAAATTGTACTAAAGCACATTAACATTTGAGACTGGAACATGAAAAAATGGGAAGAAGTTCAAGGGTATGAATACTTTTTTAAAGTGCTGTAGAAACATTTTCATACGGAAGAAAAAAGGCTAAAAATCTTAATTGCCAACCCTTATAGATCTGGACTTTACTACTGGGTCAGCTAGGTTATTTGGGCTGATGTGATTTGAATTCTCTGACTAGCCATACTATTATACTCCTGCCATCATTCTGACACTTCAATTACCTCAACTAAGCAGGTTTTACTCTCTGCCTCGTGTTTGATTTATTGTATACACTTGATATTTTAGCCCAGTTGGGTTTTCCTGGTTGTTCATTTTGTGCATGTGTTTCTATCAGTCAAACCGATAGAAAAACTTCAGCTCTTTCAGCTTATTTCCAGCTTTTCTTGATCATGTTTTATTGAGTTGTTTGTGTATCATCCCACACAGATCTGGGGGAAGGAATTAGTTGACCCTACTTCTCTGTGTAATAAGGTCTTATTTCTAGATCTTTCCTAAAATAAATCCTAAGTTTACTACCTTCATGACCATCGTCTTTGGATATTAGTCTCTCACAAGCGCCTAAAAGATGCATATTCTCATACTTCATAGTATTTTAGAAATATTCTAATCAAATGTTTTGTTTTAGTAAATGAAGCTAAGATGCTAAAAGCCGGTTCAAACCATCATCCATTCTATTGACGGGATTAGGAGTGTGTGTTGGCATGTGTGTGTTGCGATACGATACATGTCACAATACTAGTGGCATTATATGATATTGCGATATTCCTTTATATTGCGATATTTTACCCAGCTATCAAAATGAAATGTATAGATAAAAAAGAATCAAGTTCTGTATATGTTTATCAGAAGGTATTGATCTTTCAGTTATTTTGGTATCCATCTACATCTTTTACTTTGACTGGTGCTGGTACTATGGTGAAGCGCCGCACAGTAAAAGGGCTCCACGGGGCTATCTACCAGTGTGGCGGTACAGATAGCTAATTATCCCTCATTGTTTGTGGGTAAAAATGTTTTTTATTATTTATTTGATATTAGGAACTGAAAGATCAATATTATATTGGGCTGCCGAAAATCACAATATATCACTAGATAGTTTTTTTCCCCACACCCCTAGATGGGATATGACTTTGTTGTTTGGGAATCAGCACAGTCATCATTTGGCCCAAATGCTCTCCTTTTTGTCTGTTACACAATCTGCTCCTCACATACTGTTAACATATAAGCAGAGTGGTATAGAAGCTGCTTCCTTTGCACGGACTAAGGTGGGCTGCTTATGATCAGGGTTTGTCAACCTCTATAACTTCTTCCTGGGCATCAAATGTGTTTATGGGCTCTGCAGAATCCTCTGTATCTACCAGATATACATTCCAAGATTATTCCAGATGTTTATATTTACGTATGTGTTGTATATTCATTACATAAATATGCTCAGAGTGAACTGAAGTAAGACTGCTGAACTACCCAGCTTTGGCGCTCCTCTTTATTCTTTGTCCTCAGAACCAAATTAGATTTTGTGTGATGTTCTGACTTTATCCTGTTATGACGCCGTTTGCCTGTTTCCCATCTGCCTCCGGGCCTTTCATAAACCCAGTCAGCTGTATTCTGTTTTTTTTGAACGCTGATATTTTTCCTGCACCAGGGACAAATGACAAAGGAAGTGTGACTTCAAGGCAGAAGAGCGAGGATTTCATTAGGCGCGGCGAGGTAGAGAGGTCGCTACAGTTAGCTGTGGTGATGCGTTCAGTCAGGTGGGGTTCACGCTGCAGAGACTAATTAAAACAGAGGGAATATGCACTTTTAAATGTGATAAAACTTCAAACAAGTTTGTGCCAGTTATTCATTGTGACTGCAGACAGTCGGCGGCTGTCTCTGGAGAGGGAGCAGATGCCTTCAGTGTCCCCCATCTCCTCTCATAACGCACCAATTAACATCCAGCACTTCGCTCAGTCTGCTGCTCTCACTTTTTGATGAGACTTCAAGGTTTTAGCTTTTACCATTCAGCTAATTATTTATCTTACTATGGAGATGTATGCCCTGCTCTGTGATGGAAGTGTCCTGGCATAATGACCTTTGGAGATAGACCCCAAGCACCTTCTGACCCTGCTAGCATTCAATGGATGGATGACATCTATCTTATTACCCCAATTAAAGGGACTATATCCATATTTGCTGCCTTCTGGAAGCTGTCTTTACTAAATAATGCTTGGAAAAGTGATTATTGATGCCTGATAACGTTACCTTAGACACGACCTAAAAGAAAAAAGTTTTTTCTCACAATTTATGTTTCCATGGAGCAAACTTTATCACATAAAACGAGGCCAGATGTGATTAACATATATATTTTAATGATTTTAGATTGATTTAGAATCTACTCTAGAAGTGACATCTAAAGATTATTTGAAACTAAATCTGCTGTTAATCCAAGTATGAATGAAACCCCAGAATAATAAATAATGCTACTCTGCATACTGTAGTAAACATCCAGACTAGTTAAAGGTTAAACATTTACAGTGTGTGTAAATTTTAACAGTGTATTTCAGCTTCATAATGAGTCTGATCTCTGCTTAAGAAACTAGAAAGTTAAAAGGCAGGGTGATGTTGAGGTCCCAAAACCAAGCTGTCAGCTTTCAGAACCACAGCTAATCAGAGGATCAAGCCCTTTACTTTAAAATGACAGCCCCATTTCGAACCACTCACACAAAGGCCTGGACTTGTTTTCATGCTGCTTCCTGTCTGTCAGCTTGATTGATGTGGACATCCTGTCAGAAAGGGTGCTTGCTTCGGCCTGAAGGCCAGATTCAGTCTGGCTGTAGCCCAGGCTGTCTTTTTGTTTCCTCACCTTGAATTTGGAATTGGTTTGGATAAAAAGGAAATTTAACGGAAAAAATAAACTGACTGTCCATCCAAGCATCATCACGTTACTAACATTCCTATTGTGAGGCAAGGCAGTGGCAGCATCATGATGAGGGCATAGTGGGTTTTATGACAGGAGAGAAATATAAAGATATATATAAAAGAAGAGCCTAATCCAGAGCATACAGTTAAGATATAACATAGAGGCTTCAGAAGCAGTTAACCGTATTTATTGGCTCAGCTGGAGCCAGGACTTAAATCCAAATACACATGGAAAGATGAAAAAAATATTGAAAACTTTGATCAGTAATATTTTGTCATTATGTAGATTTTTTTGTCAAAAGTGGGGAACTTGATTTGTTTTGCAATAAAGCTGTGATGTAAAATATGGAAAAGTGAAGAGCTGGTAGTTCTTTCCAGATGCACCGTTGGACTAAGACGTTTTTTTCAAAGTAGGCATCCTGACAAATTCCATGACGATTACGGCACCATAGAAGGATGTGGAGATTTCGGGTCATCCCATGTGTGGAATTAGATTTGACTCCACCTATGCTCTAACAAAGACCCTGGAGAAATTTTTTTTCAGTTTCAAAGCTCAAATCCGAGAGACTAAAAGACATAAATTAATGTATAAAAAAGGTTATTGTACAATTTAGAAACTAGATATAGTTTTTATTTCTTATTTTTAGCCAGACTTTGCTTTCTGTTATGATAGTTGGATCAGTCATGCTATTATGTGAGGGGAAAAAATGAGGGTATGAAAATCATTCAAAGCATTTTTTCCATTACTTTGGGCTCACGTCATGTATGATGACCCGGCAGGAAAAAATAAAGGTAAACTAATCTTTATTTCAGCTCTGTATAGGACAGTCTTACACTTTTTAAGAGATTTATCCCCGTTTATGTCTTGCAGTTTTAAACAAACAGGAGATGTTTGACGTGACCATATTTTTTCCATATAAACTCTAACAGTGTTTCCTTTTTTTTTCTGTTTAGTCCTTTTGTTTAAAGTTGCTCTGTTTTGATTACACTGGGGACGAAGCTTCTCCCTGGAAGCATGATCCGTGTGGCGCGTGACATGTTAAATTGGTCTGTTTATGTTTCCCATCCTCAGTACTCACTCGTAAATGAGCCTTTGATTGAGCTGGCCAACCCGGGCGCTAGCGGCTCGCTCTTCTACCTAACCAGCGATGACGAGTTCATCATTAAAACAGTGCAGCACAAAGAGGCCAAGTTTCTGCAGAGGCTGCTACCTGGATACTACATGGTGAGGAACACAGTGCTTTTTCCTGTCTCCTGGTTGCCCCAATTTAAAGAATAAATAAAGCCAAACTATTATTTGCAAATCTGGAAAATAAAGGAGATCAAAAATAGGCATGAGTAGCTAATAATGTCAGTTTGTTTTCCCTGTTGACATTTTGCCAATATATCTGATCAAAAAGTGAATTAATAGCATTATTTTATTCTTCAGTATTTAATTTAATTGAATACAGCTATTTACAATCAGAAAATATAATCTATGCAGATATCCCCACATTAAATCTAAAACCTAAATTTAGGGTGGCGAGATAATTTTTCTCAGTATCATATCTAACATATGCATCCATGTGATGCTAAAGGAACAAAACCCTTTGTCACTCTTTAAGCTCTGCCTACAGTTTCTCTCTGATCAGATTTAAATCAAATTAGACTTTGCAGCTGCATTAATTCTCATCATCTCCTTTTGTGGCTCAGGTTGCTCTGTGATCATACATTCCTCTTACTTATGCTTTTGCATAAAAGGTTATTATTAATGCCTCCATTTAACTGTGCTAAACAAAGCTGCATACTGGATCTGAATCCAAACACAATGCACTGTTTAAATCCACAGAACCTGAACCAGAATCCCCGCACGTTGCTCCCCAAGTTTTACGGCTTGTACTGCATTCAGACGGGGGGTTTCAATATTCGACTGGTGGTGATGAACAACGTGCTTCCTCGCTCTGTCAAGATGCACTACAAATACGACCTAAAGGGATCAACCTACAAGAGGCGAGCGTCCAGGAAAGAGAGAGAAAAAGCCCGTCCCACCTACAAGGATCTGGACTTCCAGGACATGCACGAGGAGGGCCTCTACTTTGACACAGAGACATACAACAACCTGATGAAGACCCTGCAGAGAGACTGTCGGGTAGGTGGGGGTTAACTCAGGGTTTTTGAAAAATAGGGCGATAATGGGGCTCGGATTATTTGCTTTGAAAGTGTTGAGTTAGATTCCACTGCTTATTTCATTGTAAACACTCATTTTCAACTATTAGTACCAATTTTATTCCCATTAGAAGAACTGAGAGCATTTTTTATTTCTATGTTCTGTCCTGAGAAGTCATTAGTTTTGTTTAGGATATAAATAATTTTAGTAGTTGATCTAGAAATACATTTTTCTTTAAATTACTTGATTGACCTGTTGACTATTTTTTAGATGAACTGCTTGATGATGGGTAGATTTCTGCTCTAAGTAGGTGGTTCTTTTAGCAATGGTATTGTTTGAAGTCGGTAAACCAGTTAGCAATTTTTCAATTGTTATTTGTTCACGATTACTTCAATAATAATTGATTAAAGGCAAACTGTGTAACTTTTGGCCACTGGGGGCGCTAGACCTGTAACTTTTTACGTCTACACAGGTAAAAACAGCGGCCCTGCCAATTACATGGAGAAAAAAAATCCACACAGCTGTATCACAGGCGTAAAAGATTACCACTACTACGTTCTACTGGTTTTGCTTTAAGAAAGTAGGACTCTGTCTATGCCTGAGATTTACACATTTAAGCTGTGGATTTCTGTTTAAGCTGCTTCTATTAAACATGGAAAATAATAACAAAGTGTTAACTTACCAGTCTTGTAATAAAGTTGAGAAAAGAGAATTGGTTTTACAACCGCTGTTCTTTCAGATGAGCATACCCGGTCAGACCTGCATACCCATAGTCAATACTCATTTATCCATTTAGTTTATCCCCATTTATCCCTTTAGTTTATCCATTTAGTCTTTCCCTTTATTTTTGTACGAAAAATAAACTTTAAACTACCTCAACGGGCGTGTATCCCTTTAGTCATGTACAAAAAACAATTTAATTACTTACTTTTTGTTGTTTTTTGAAGCATATGGTGATCTCACCTTAAATTGTTTGGTTTTTTGTACATGAAAAAAGGGATACACGCCCGTTGGGGTAGTTTAAAGTCTATTTTTCGCACAAAACTAAAGGGATAAACAAAAAATCTGATGACTTGCGCATGCAAATTTACTATGGGTGGGCTGGTCTGATGAAGTAAGCTCATCTGACAGAACACCGGCTTCTTTTTTCAGCCTGCACCAATGAACAAATGCCTTTCCATGATCGACTCTTGTTTTTTCCTCAAGCACAATCCCTTTCACATTTTCTATTCTCCTCAGAAGGTTTAAACTTTTTCCTTGCCTCAGCCATAACCAGTAGTTGAAAAGGCGGAAAAATAGTAGAGCAAAAGCCTTAGCTCCACAACTGTATAGGAGCTTGCGTCAATAGAGCGATACGTTTTCCAGGTCACATGACCTAGCAGATAATGGTGCATCTTCTCTCAACTTACATAGCTGGTATTTACATAAGGGAGCCCCGCTCAAAGCATTGATAGAGTCAAGCCCTGTATATTAGTCTGAGGAATCATTAAAAAAACAAAAAAAAAAAGTATGTGTCAACTATCTAGGCTTTATAGAGCAGATGTCAAACCTTGTGAGAGAGTAGTCACTTATATCTTCAGCTTATATCTTCATTATAGCATCTTACATCACAAGTACGACTGGTTAATTTCTTATTATTCATTATAAGACATGCCAGTCTTTGTGGCTCTCCTAAGTCTTATGTCCTTCCAGCTGTTCTCAGACCACATTTTTCCATGATAGATGGAATCCCTAAAGCTGTGATTAGCAAAACACCACTCTGCGATATAACCGTTTAATAATGTGATCAGATACAGGATCTTTTGATGGATCAAATGTAGTGACCTAGCGTAGCCTCTCTGCTCTCTTTCCATCATCACAATGCCTCCACTGTTTTCCCTAAGCTTTTGGGTCTCAGTCACTGAGATGTAGTCTGAGTGGTTGGCTAACAGCATATCGGATCCTTTGTAATGGTGCTCTCACAGACACTGATGTTGTGATGTTCCTTAAAATGAAGTGCTGAGGTCATCTTCTGGTCGGTTTGCCTCAATCAGCAGTTTACAACATTTCCCTAGAATCTGTAGGAAGTAACACTCAGCGGCAGACGCATGGACGATATTTGGATTTTAGTAATGGCGTAACGACACAACAATAGGCCTGTGAGCAACATTATCTGGGTGGGCCCCATATGAAGTACAACACCATTACATTTGCAAAGACATGTCCTTGTCCACAATTGCGTAGGGGGCCAACCAGGTGTAAGTGAAGCCCATAAGCTAATGCTGTCTCTGCTTACTGATAGTTAAGCTATTGGATTTCAGAAGTGCGGGGGAGGCAAGTATTTTTTAATATAACTATCTTCAGGGCATTTGACCATTTAATCACAGACTGGATTCAATGGATTCAGTTGAGTTCATCAGATGTTTGTAAAATAAGGTTCTCAGGAGTGACAGCGGTGACAGTTGGAAAGACGGTGGGCCAATCAGGAGCTTGTGGGCGGTCTAAACTCAGGGAAGACGGCTTCAGCTTGAGCTGCGGTTTTCTGCTTGGTCCTAGGGCTCAACGAATGTCTATGTACTGTAGCATAGCATTGTTTTTTGGACAGTAAAATGTGCAGGAAACCAAAATGGACATTTTAAAAGTGGAGAGGAAATGTCCCCCCACTCAAGACTGTATCTTTACGAAGCGGAAACAATCACGTAATTCATAAAACTACACTGAAAG
Source organism: Cyprinodon variegatus (assembly GCF_000732505.1). Taxonomy (NCBI): domain Eukaryota; kingdom Metazoa; phylum Chordata; class Actinopteri; order Cyprinodontiformes; family Cyprinodontidae; genus Cyprinodon; species Cyprinodon variegatus. Next base: position 69,501 of record NW_015151952.1, on the reverse strand, counting down.
TCTAGCTTGTATCCATAACATTTTGTTTTAAATGCCTTCTCGAACCTGTTGTGTTTCCCTGATTTAATTTTTAAACATATCGATGATACTACAAAGGAACTGTGAGCTTTCTGCCTCAGTAACAACATTCACACATTTCTGTTAAATCCTGGTAAATCCATGTTTACCAGGGCAGAGTAAAAAGTAAATCACTTTTAAATAGATTTTTATAATTAACTTATATTTATAAAAAACAAAACAAAAAAAACCTTAAAATCTCAGATTGAAGATAGTCGTCCGAAATAAATAATCCCCGTCTGGTTCTTTTCTGGTCTCCTCACAAAGTAAGCATGCCATGTATAGTAAGATCCTAAACGTCAGTGAACATCATAACATCATATGACCAATGGAGCCACAGTCATGATGGAGACAGCACTAAGATTCCCCAGAGCATTAAAACAGGAGTCACTAAACAGCTTTATTAGGAATTAAACTATGACTAACAGGAAGAGATTTAAGTAGCTTTAACTCCTGCTCCTTGTCAGAGTGTTTGAACAGCTATAGGTCTAATATCCTGAACGATATGAAGTTATCAGGGAATTGCTGTAAATGTGGGCAAGGCCAGATACCTGGAAAATAGACTTCCTGGCAGTTTGTGGGAAGCTGGTTCTGCATCTGATTGTCTTTACACCCATTTTTTAATGATTGGTACCAGATGGTACCAGATTAGGGAAAAATGAGCTGCGGGTACATTTAGTTTTGGTCTGTTACATAAGCCCATTATCTGTTGTTTTTTTTTAAACAAAACATCAAGTGGCAATGTGTTTTTTTTGTTTTGTTTCCTTCATTCTTGCAGTTTTGAATTGTTTTCTGCAAGTTAATTGATCACTATGTTAACCAACACATATGCTAGATTAAAATTAAACCTTTTTTATGTATTTACAACTTTTAGAGCCTCCGTTCGCTGTAGTGTGTTGTTGTGAGGGCTTCCTGAGCTCCGCTTCTGAACGGGAAGCAAAGTGCCCTCTAAGCAGAATCTCAGTCCATTTTCATGAGTAAGCAGCTAACCCCGTCACCCCAGAGGGGACCTAAACACAGAGGAAGCGCTGTCAGAAGCTAAGCAACAGAGGGGTGAAGGGCATGGAGGGACTCACAGGGTTTTTTTTTCTATAAGGCCACAAGATCAATCTGTACTTCCAGAGCTTAGGTATTCAGTTATGTAATGTAGAAGGTCAGAGTTGAGCTGAAACAGAGCGATAGCAAGGAGAAAATGACAGATTTACATTTTGTGTTTCGCAGGACACTTGTAGGAAAACTCAGGCTGTGTTGTTTTCCTTTTAAGTCTCCATATCTCTGCAGCTCCCTTGATACTCTATAAATGCCAAAACAGCATTAGGCTTTAATAATTAATGTTGAACTCAGGGAGATTGAAACAGAGAATACTAATGATGGGGTAAGTGTGTGTTGGTAGCAACGAAGTGATGGCAAATGTAACCACTGCTTAACAGCAAGACAAACAGCGGAGAGGATGATGATACCAAGCTGTTTTCACTGGACTTCACTCGAGATCTGATCACATTTTAGTTATTATTGCAGATTTATTTTTATTACGAACGAATAGACGAGTAAAAGGAAGGGTTCTCACTCTATGAATTCATTATGGTTTCAAACCTGCTGCAACTTTTCCAGCATTTTGACCTTTATAGGGCACTCAATGATATGCTTTACAAATCTAAATTTTAAGCCATTATGGGAGAACAGGACCTAATTTATTTTGTAACATTTAAAATATGTATATTTTGATGGCAAAAATCAAGGTTATAAAAAGAAATGGTCATATTCCCTAATATGTAAAAAAAAAAATTCTCCGATAAGAAATTCATGAAAAAAACAGAGTGAAAGAAACATAATTTTCACAAAAACACAACCTTAGAACATTAATGATGATACAGACATGCAGTTTTTTACTTTTTAACTTAGCTCATTAACTTTTTATTGTAAAATTTCTACTTTTTAATTAGCTTTCTAACTCTTTCAGTTAGCTTTTTACCTTTTTAGCTGAATTAGTAAAAAAAAAATTCTAATTAATTTATAGAAAGTAAGAGTTATGAGAAAAATATTTAGATTGACAACAGGTATTATGGAGCCTCTGTCTTCCTGCACTCTTTCTTGCACACTGCTGGTCAGCAGGCTAAATGAAGGCATCCATATTTTCATACACTTTCATACACAGCTGTTGGAAATATATATTTTTAAATAAATGAATTTTATCATTTTGATGTATTTTTTAAACAAATTTTTAAAAATATTATTGAAACAGGATTTTGTTTGCTGTAAATTGAGATTCTTGTACCGGCCCAAGCCTGATATTCACAGTAAGCATATTGAGTGTGATTGAAGAACTCATTATTCTGCATAGCAACAGTTTGACCTGTAAATTAAATGGGGGTTTATCACCAAGTTGCACAAAGATGCACAGATATTGGAAACATTTAGTCAGTGCAGAATTAGTTTTTTGTTCATGTCTAAGCCAATTATGAGTATTGATCGTCTTTACCTTCTCTCATAGTCCCAACAATCATCCCGAGATAAAAAGCTTGACTGGATAAATTAATTTAAATAGGTTTCTGTTTCTTAAAATAAAAAAAGAAACAAACTTTCTTGAATGATCAGAATGTAAAAAACTTAATTAAGTAATGATGACCTGTTAGTTGAATGATAATCCTTACTGACATAGATATAAAATTACTAGTTTAAATAGTTGATTAGGTTTTTGGATTTCTTTTTTAACTCAGGTTATGGTTCATCCTGCACCATAAGTTAAGCATAGGTTAAACTCCCCCGGCTACTTAAAAAAATTTTGTATATCCATATAGAAGAAAATGAGTTCTATAGATGTGAATTTATAGCTCTAAATGATCCATGAAGAGAAATTGTTCCTGCAGGAGTAAAACCACTAATCCAAACCAAACATATGCAAACCAGAATGAATGCTTCCCTCTGATCATAAAACCATCCAGCGATCTGCTGAAGTTTTAGTCTCTGTCAGATTAAACCACAATAGTTTCCCTTTAAATAGCTTTCTCTGTTTCTTTGTCTGACTTATTTTAAACACCTTACTGTTACTATAAATATCTGGCTTTGAGTCTTCAGTCAGTCACAGATCCCACACAGAACAGCGTTAATACACACCGGAAGAAGTGCATTCTTTGCCAACTGAAATTTTCGTTTGTATTCATGTTTTTTTTATTATTATTATTATTACCAGTCGGTAACATATTAAATTTTCTGATTTTCATCCCCTTCTGTTTCTATAGAAATAACAGCTGATATCAGCCCATGTAACCAGAACTTAAAGGTGGTGTATGGGTCTGCATCAGGGGCTTGATATTTGCAAACAACTGATGCTGTTACACTGATTTGCAACGTTCCCAGGATCAGAGTGTAATATTTGGCCTCAAGCACAAGCAGAAATGGTTGTATATTCGGAGCAGATAGACTCAGACCTGAGAAAGCTTTTAGTGTGTTAATGTCACTCCAAAATGAGACACAAGAGGCAGCGTCCTGAGAGGATCTACCATTACTGTTGTGCAGATTGATCGGTAGAGTGCTGGAAGGGTAAGTGAGATGCATTAGGGATTCAGCAGAGAATCTAATGACAGAGCATAGTGTTTGTATAATTATCATTCCCTTTTCCCTGTAAGAAAAGTGAGCTTGGTTGAATGGGAATGCAGACATGTCATCCAGGGGGATACGCCCAGATAACTGGGAAAACGGTCATTTTGTTTCGTGAACTTTAAGGAAAAATAGCTTTCTATCTGTTGTCATGGCGTAGATGTTTGCTGGGGGGAAGCTGAGGCCTGACCAGGCGGTAATGGCTTTCTGTAGGCAGCTGGGTTCCGCATTGGCTGCTGTTTGAATAGGCTGTGGGAGTTCTAGTGAGGGATGCAAATAGTTGATATGGAAAAAGGCAAAGTGCAGACAAAAGACTGTGTGTTTTGTTCCAGTCAGTCAGTCAAATTTCACTCCTTTCCCATTTTTTTTTACTTTATTTTAATACTTTTTGCAGCAGAGTTTATTTATGAGACATGAACCAAAAAAAGCAAGTGTTTCTTTTTTTTTTTTTGTTTGCTGTCCTTCACACTTTCTGAGCTGTAACAAAAACAGATCAGTCTGAGGAAGGGGGACATCTGTTTTTCAGTGCAAGTTGGTGCAGATTAGGTCTTCTCTTCACTTTATTAGTGGCTTAGAGGCTTTTTCTATTTACTAGTTATGCATTAATACTGTATGTATGATCGATCATGTTCTCTATATAATCCTGCTTTCTGTGGCAAAATGTTGCTATGATTCTTTTTTAGATTAAAATGCAGCTTTTCAGAAAGAGACATCCAATATGACTTCCTTTGAAAGTAGTTATATCTTAACATTTCTTGCATTTTTCATCTTATACTCATTAACCTCTTGTATTTATAAAATTGTTTTTATTTCTTTAAATCTTTTAAAACTATTATTCATTTTCTTTTCAAATCAAAGTCACGTGTACGTCAAATTTCTTTACACTATTGGTTGTAATTAACCTAAAAAATTTAAAATATCAGTTTAAAATAAAAGGAGTGAGGAAGCAAACATTTAAAGTGTTCTGGTGTTATAAGTTGTTTGCAGAGAGGTGCTTCAGTCTGGGTCATAAACCAGACCTGGTTAGATGGTTTTGACCCTGATACTATTCCCGTCTGTCTCGGCCCCTGTCTCGCCCAATAAGACTGCATTTCTAAAGAACATGAGGTCACTGGGTCTCTGGGAAACGGGACAAAATGCTTCTCAAACAGGTCAATGTGTAACACTTGGCTCGCTGTGGAGAAACACCTTGTTTGTTTACCTCAGAACCGGCTTCAGCAGAGATTTTATTCTGTGTGCACAGAGATCCAAGTTATTTGAGTGGGAATAAAAACACTTATGGATGTGTCTGAGCAAAAGTAAGACGATCTCTAATTAAAATGTTTTTTCACATGTTGCAATAGGTTCTGGAAAGTTTTAAAATCATGGACTACAGTCTGCTGCTTGGTATCCACGTCCTGGACCACCGGGAGGGGGGGGAGTCGGCCCAGACTGGGGGAGACGGCAGGAGAAACGTAGGTCAGAGGGCACTTTACTCCACGGCCATGGAGTCCATCCAAGGAGACGGCAAAGCTGCGGAAGCCATCCCCACGGATAACACGTGAGTTTGTTCAGCTGGAGAGCTGAATTCTGGACACACATCTAGGCCCGCCGTCTCTATCTGAGTCTCAGTCTTTTATCTTCTTATATCATCACAAAGACTCACACACAGCCATCCTCATACCTCGCACAGGGCGACGAAAGTCCGCCTCTCACATAACCATAGCTACTAAAAAAACACAAGCAAAAGCCTCTGTTCTGTATTTACTGCAACGCAAATGAATGTAAATAGAGTGAGGGCCGCTTTTACAGACACTTATAAAAGTGAGGCAGCACACTGGCTTTATTTGAACAAGGCTTCAGGCCTTAGAGAGAAACAGTAGCTCCTCATTTAATTCTTTTTTTTCTCCGTTTTAGGATGGGTGGCATCCCAGCTAAAACACACAAAGACGATAAGCTGCTCATCTTCCTGGGTATTATAGATATTCTACAGTCATACAGGTACCAGTCCTAATTAAATTACCTCACACTGCTTTTTTTTCTTTCCTGTCTTTTTTCATATTTTTTTATGGGCTTCAGTTTTTCTTTTTTTCAAAAAGGAGATGTTTCACCATTATATGATACGATAATAGCTCACACTGACAGAGTTAGAGCCTTGTACAGTAGAGGCCAACGCCTCCTATGTTGAGTTATGATCCTGGATTGATGGGAAGAGCTACAGGACACTTTACCATAAGCCTCCATCCATCAGGTTTAAAAGACCTCAGATGGTCATCCTTCCTCTCTATTTATGTATTGATTTTATTTTTTGTTCTTGATGCAAAAAAAGTCCGATAAAGGATGGAGCCTTAATGATCAATGACTTTATAAAGCTGTCAGATAAAAAGGGTATAAATCTTTATCAGCCTGTCTGGTTGATCTCAACTGGTAAATACTGTCTTTTTTTAGTTTCACAATTAGGTAGCGTGAGGTTAAAAAAAAAAGTATTTGCCCCCTTTCTTCTGTTTTTGAAATAATTTGAATTAATATTTAAAATCTTTCAGATCATCAAGAAAATTTTAATAGCAGACGCGGTCCGTTTGGTTAAAAGATATCACTTTTTAAAAGATCACTTTTTTGCAAAAATAAAAAACACAAATAAATCCTCCTTACAACCCTGACCCTATGTGAAAAACTAATTGCACCCTAAAGCTAATTAAGGGTTTTGCATCCCTCTACGGCAGCATTCTGTATAAATTTGATAATGCTGTGGATTGAGTCCCCAATAGATTGAATTTACTTATTAAGAGGCCAGGAAGAAGCTCAGGTGGATTAGTTCTGGGAATAACATCTAACATGCTTTGCTACAAGAATAGGCTAAATGCTAACAGGGCTATAATGATGTATTTCTCTTCCATTTTATTGCTTATAAACTCAGTAGCTGCATATTTAACATCAGATATCGGGGATTATTTAAATGTTATTGATTGTTACACATCTAGTTTTATAAACTGATCCTACAGATTTTAACATATGGACTAGTTAAGAATGTCCAGCTTTGCTGCATGAAATTCTGTGTTTAGTTAGGGTCAAAATTTCCAACCGGAATTTGGAAAATAGAAATTGAACGTAAACATATTTAAACCACATCCTTCAGCCGAACTGTCTGTAACACTAGTGTTTAAAAATACCCAACCATATGGTGACACATCGTGAGACGAGTGTTTACCAAGGTGATGATGTATAAATAATAAAACCTAACAAGTTATACTCAGATCTTAAGCTGTCTGAATACTTTGTTTCTGGCTAAAATTGAGCTTCTCTTTGTTGTTTGGAAAAGGCATCCCAGAGTACCAGCTCAAAGTGGAAGTTATTAACGCTGGAAGATTTGTGACAATGCCTCCTCTTGTGTCATCCCTCTGCAGGTTCATTAAAAAGTTGGAACATTCCTGGAAAGCCCTGGTGTACGATGGTGTAAGTTGAAGCTCTGCAGGAATCTGAAACTGAAGGATTTTATGAATGAACTCTTTATTCGGCTGCATGCTGTTGAGCTTAAAGGTCGCTGTTTTATTTTTTAGGATTCTGTTTCTGTCCACCGGCCCGGGTTTTACGCCAGCCGCTTCCTCAAGTTCATGAGCACGCGGGTCTTCAGGAAAAATCATCGTAAGTCTGAGAGGTGACATGTTCATGGTAGGGGAGAGAGAAAGGAGGACTGCATCAGATCCTAACCGGGCATGGATCATATCACATATCTATGGTGATGGTTTATGGATCTGTTTATGTTTAAGGCTTTCATGAATAACACTGCTAATAGCAATGATTTTAGCTGCAGTTTTAATTTCATAAGATGATTCTTTTTATGGTAATATAAGCAGCGAGGAGGAAAAACTCTGCAGAAATACAGTCTAAGACAAAAGGGCACCAAACAGATTTCCAAGCCACCCAGGAACTTCGAAACTTTCTCTGAACATCCACGTCTACATCTTAGGGATAAACCAGCAATTGACCCAAAATCATAATTAGTATAAATAAAAGTCTCAATGTATTCAGATATGAATTATTTATCAGCATTTTTACTTTGATGAAAATCAGATCAAATGCTTTGAATTATTAGGAGTTGTTGTGCTTCAGCAAAACCCAGCACTACTGAGCAGCAGAAACCAAGTCAAACTTTTTATTCGTAATTATTCCAAGCAATATACTCCTATTAGTAATCTGGATTTGCTCAGAGAACAATTTATTTTGCTTCCAGCAAAATCTACCATTGTCTTGAATTTCATTATTATCCATATATGGTAATGGATGGGAAATATCTGAATGTTGAGCTTGCATCAAAAATAGTGTCTTTATAATTACTTATCTGCTTGGAGAAAACAATAGAAAGGCCAATTGGGATTTATTAATGTTTCCTACTTTAACACTTTCAAATTATCTGTCTTTAAGATATATACGGGATCTTTTATGGTGCTGAAGGTTAAAATCAGAGCGCCATATGTTTCTCACTGTCAGGTCTCTGAGGACACTTGTCCTCATAGACTCTGTTATGTCGCATGAAGATCTAGAGCTGCTGCGTTTGTCTTTTCTCTGTGTCGGCGGGGCTCTTGGTAAAATTGGAAAGCTGCTCCACTGATTTAAGGACTATCACCAAGTCCTGCCAGAGGGAGGTGACAGGAAGGGATTTCATTTCATGTCCTGCTTTAGGGGATCAGGATTTATATCATTTTAGCGATTTAAAAATCTACTCATTTTGAGGTTGTAAGACTAACCATGTGTGAGCCCTTCCTCCGTCACAGTCTATTCCGCTATCTCTCCCCTCTGCTCCTGCCTGCCATGAATCACTTATTTTTTTAAATCCTTTTTTATCTCACTTCTGTGTGTTTTTTCCTTTTTTTTTTTTCCTGCTCTGCAGCAATTCGATTCTCTCCCTCAAAGAGGACCCGAACCTCCATCCCTGCTCTGAAGTCGTCCTCACAGGAGATCCTTTCATCGCAGGCGGATGAGAGGCGTGAGGAGGAAAGGAGGGACAGGCTGGGAGGGGCCCGGAGCCTGGCCAGTCTGGACGGACAAGGTATAGAAAGAGAAAAACAAAACAAGATGATTTATCTTTAATCACTTATTCCATAAGCATTCTGGTAACATCTAGGAATATTCAGTTAGCTCATTTTTATTGCTGTCTAAAATATCGCCCAGTTTATCGTCGTGAGCTTTAGTAGGGTTTTCTTCCTTTTGTAGTAAATGAGCCTTTTACAAATAGCTAAGGCCATTAAAACGTCTCCTTTCATTCAGCCATAAAGTGCTTTGCCTCTGGCCAAGTTGTCGCAGATTAATTCTTTGTTTGGCCCTGCAGGAAAGAAAGCAGAAGCCACCTAGTTAATTGTATCCTCTCAGATGTAGCTCGTGTGCATGTCTATACTTTAAAATGAAAAAATAAGGACAAAAAGGTGAGGGGGGGGTTTCAGTCCCCCTCTTCTGTCAGAGTCGGCTTAGTGGCCATGATCTGACCTCATGACAAGGAACCGGTAATCAAAGTCTGATAAAGGAAAGTGCAGCAGCTGCAGATGACCTTTGTGTTAGAGGCTCCTCTTAGGCAACGTGTCACCGGAAGAAACGAGGGAGTGGTGCTAAGACAGAAAGTCAGGGTTTGGTGATTTCATATGTGATGAGCTCTCCCTACCAGAATATCCAGCTGTGTCACTAAAACACAACAGAGGAAATTCATTTGCTCCACTTCCTGATTTGTTCCTCTTGGTTTCTGGATCGTCCTCAAAGGAGAAAGCAGCTGTTTGTTTTACTCTGATGATGGAGTCAGATACAGAGCAATGCATCAGTGTTATTGGAACCTGCTAATCAATCAACTGTACGGCACCCTCTACCTTTTACATCCTCACCTCCAGTTAAGATATAATAATTCATTTTATTTAAAGAAATCCAGCAGAAGCCTGGATTTCTATCTATCCATTTAATGATTAATGATCCAATTAAATCAATCCAAAATGAAAAGATTGACCTTTATTTTGAAATTCTAAAGGCATGAGACTATAGTCTATTGGTAATCTGTTATTATTATTGTATTATTGTATTATTGAATGCTGTTTTGGATTTAAATACATGATGCCCGTAGTTTAGTAATTAAATGGTCAAGTCATATTTGAGGTTTTTTTTTGTGTGTATTGATAACAATGTAAATAGTTGTCTTAGATGGTCTGGTGATATTGCATCGTTTTGATTCCAAACTTCGAAATTGAATTGAATCAAATCATATTAAGTCATAAACATTTTATCATCACCAGAATGAATTGATATACGTCCTATCGTGATAATGATTGTGATTTACACCCCTAAGAAGTGTCCGGGAGAATATAAAGCTACCTATAAGATATACGTTAAAATACTTGTGAAAGCAGGTGTGAAACATCCCTAGTTGGACATGAATTAACTCACAGTGGAAGATGACTGCATTTTGGGCTCACCTGTTCAGAACCAAAACTGCAAAAATCCAAAGTTATCAAAGAAGCAGGTGACTGCGAACCATTAAAAACTCCTAATTTTCCCTGTCAAAATGCAAATGCATCACTTATATACTATTTGAGGGTTCCAATTTCTTTTTAAACCTTTATAGACCAGCTCCAAGATCTACCAAGCTTAAATGATGTGTTGGAGAATAATTTGTTGGTCATTCCTTTCTATGTCTGCAGCTGTGTTTGGTTCATTTCTGCGTCCTGATCTGGTTCCTGCCAACCCGTCCTTCTACGAGGCCTCCTCCACGGGGACCATCTCCAACGCTTCCATCTATGTAAATGTGGATAACCAAACAGAAGAGAGGTAATTTCTGTTTCTTTCAAATCTTCTGATGCTCTTCAAGGTACACTTCTCTAGTTTGAGGTCGGACCTGTTTTGTCTGCTGAACCGCTTTAATCATTCTAGCCTGTATTCAACATGGTGTCAGAAATATTAGATTAGGACAGCGAACGCATCATATTGTTATGATGTGGTGCATTATCTAAAGTTTACTTTCCCTCACTTCAAACACCTTACTTGATATTTTCTCTGGACCTTGCTCTGTTTATACCCAGGTTGGTCACTAGTTTGTGAAATTCTCAGACCAACCTGTCTCTCTTCTAATTAACTTAAGTTCCTTCTCATCTTATTTTGATCCTTGTTTTGTTCAATAGTCTTCTTCACCACTTAACTTGGTGCCGTACAATTAGTTGATTTTCTGTTTGTAATTATTATACGAGTCATCCTAAATCCAAGATGGAGAGCATGTTAAAGGAGCAACAAGTAAGGAATTTACCGTAAAAGTAAACAAGATCATCCTGGGATGGAAGTATCATTCTCTATAAATAATCTTGGTTAAGTTTCCTTATAAATCTAGAGGTACGGTGTGGAACTATTGTAGAGTGTGGTGCGTGTTTACTTTGTGGTTCCTGGGCCAATTACATGAGAATTTGTAGGGTTACCAAAAGAGAATTCAGCATGCAAAAGAGCAGCAGCCTGCAAACATGGAAGCTGGAAAAAGAAGCTGCTCAGAAATTGTCGGAATAATACCTAGAAGCCCAACTTACTGCATAGGCTTCACTCGTCATCTTGAAATTAGCTGCACTACATCCTCATCTCTCTCTTAACCTGCATGACGTTCTCTGAGTGGGTGGGGGGGGAGGCTTGGAAAAATTGATCCGATACATAGAGATTTCCAGAAAACAACTCTGTTGTCAAACTGGAGTGTTATTTAAACCTTGGAACATACTTCCCAAAGAGGATCGCAGAAACCAAGGGGGAGTGGCGGCCCAGTTGTTAGGGCATAGAGCTTGGAATCCTGAGGTTCTGAGTTCGAGCGCCACTCCCACAGACTGCCACTCTGGCTCTCTGAGCAAGTCCCTTAACCCCACAATGCTCCCCGGGCGCCGCACAATGGCAGCCCTCTGCTCCCTAAGGGGACGGGTTAAATACAGAGGTAAATATCTCCAATGTGAGATCAGTAAGGTTAAATTATTCAATTATTAAACAGAAGCTATCTTTTGCCCCGTTTTAAATCGGACTAATAATCCAGGTGATGGTTTTACATTAACAGGTTTTGTTACACCTTGATCACCTCGGTGTAAAACCTCACCCTCTGGCAGAAGGCTGTTTAATACGCCTCTTCCTAGAAATCTTTTGTCCTCTGCCCTCTTTATACCTGTTTGTCTTTCACCTCCCTTCCTGTCTGCCCACGTCGGCTCAGCCGTTCTCGCAGAGGCTCCATTTTTGGACTATCCGGGTCTCGTCAGTCACCTGCTGCCACCCTTACATTGTCCTCTAGACTGCTTTAATGTTTATTTAAACAGCAGCTTTGATACAGTTTTAACCTGCCAATGTCAGGCCACACAAAGGCTGTGACAAAGTAGAACAAGTGGCGCGTTAGAGGCCAGATATATGCAAACAATGGGCCCTGTGTGAAGAGCAGTCAGAGAGGGGTGTGTAAAGCTGCAGCCGATCTGTTTTTCTATCTTCTTCTCTCTGGAATTCATTTTCACTTTGTTAAAAAAAAAACGATTAATGATTTCTGTCATAGAACGGTTACATTGCATTCCTGCATTTATCAGGGAGTCACCTGATCTACACAGTAAAAAAAAAAAAGTGTTCTTGACGCCACCTAGTGCTTGAAGCAATGCTATGGTTTTTTTTAGGATTTTCTTCTCTAGGATTTCTTTCTAATCTGTCTAATATTAAAGTGTTTGGTTGGTTTCATAAACCTGCCATGATCAGCTTCATTCAGCTATCTAGCTGCTGATCTGAGGGGCGATTGAAGAACTTGAAGGTTGAACCTTAGTGTGTTTCCTACAAACTTCCTCTTTTCTTTTTGTTGAAGTTGCATCATTTTTGCTTCATCCCTGACTGAAAAAAACACCAGAAATCTCGCTTCTCTGTGTGAACAAGTTCAGTTTTCCGTTCTTGTAGACATTGACGGGGTGTTCCAGCAGCTTTCAGTTCAAAGTTACTTATCGCCTATCTGGCTATTTTCAGATGGTTTTAACCATTCAGCAAAAACGAGTGGTCCAATATCCAGCTGGAACAAAGGAGAATGCTTGTGGATGGCCATAAAAGGCCTGTAGTGAAACACTTTCAACCTGCAGAAGTAGAGGTTTAAAGCTATGAGTATAAATCAGCTTCTGACCAGACATGTATTTTCACAGTCTGAAGTGAGCGAGTCAAATGATTCACATTTGGACAGATTCAAATCCTGAACCCAGACTGAGTCTTTTGATACTAAACTAGTTGGCTATGATTTATTTCTGCAAAGTATTTTAGGTTTCTGCCTGTTCTCAGACCCTGTTTACGCAGCTGCTTTCAAATCTGAGAAAAAAAACTCTCAGGTTTGGGTAAAAGTTCACTTCTAAATGCACTGTCCTGTTGCAGGTATGATATTGCATCCAGCTCTACATTCACGCTGGAGGACAGCGCCATCTGCCTCACTTCAGAGCAAAGCACCGTAGATGTAGACATAGATCGGGACGATGGATCGGTTCTTGACGTGTACTTGGTAAGTTATATCTCTGATCCCTGCAGGGTTACTTTTAGGAACATCTATTATATTTATAATATGATTGAATTCAGTTTATTTATAATTTACAACCTATAATCTAAATTAACTTTGTAGAGGAATAAATGATGTACGTCCTCCAGCTGCTTAGAGAGTGATAGTGGACTGTAGCTGTGAGGTGCAGGGCATGCAGAGAGCAGTCAGTCTTTACGACCCTGCTGTTTTCAAGAGGTCCTCTTGGGGGTGCGCCACTCACTCACATTCACTTACTTTTACTGTGAATGTGAAACACAAAGGTTTCAGATTTATATATGGACTTAAAACGTGGTCTGAGAGAAGAACCTTGGAAACCTAGCAAACTAGCACCCCATCCAGGGATTTAAAAGTGCCATGAAGGTAGCTTGATCTCACAATGAAGACTGAATTCATCATTTAAATAGCCATCTTCCATTCTGCTCCCAATCATTGTTACTCTGATGCCTTCAAAATGTTCCTCTCAGCAACTCAACAGTAAAGTCTACTTTATATCAGTGAGTCATGCAGCGACTGTGAAAGCCTCACATTCCATCACGTAGTCAGTATATGTTTAACTCAGGAAGGTTTAGGTAATCTTGAATATGTCTTTTCATATTTTCACAAATGTGGCAAATAGACGGGAAAGCAAAACACCGAGATACAATCAGAGCAGCGACAGTGAATACTCTCACATTGTCTCAGACACAGAAAAAAATAAACAATTTTATGGTAAAACATTAAACAATGTTTTGGTGGCACCACACCCTTTAAAAATAATCTTTAAGACTTTCTTTAAAAAAAAAGAAAAGAAAAAGAAAGAAAACGAAACATATTTATTTCGAATTTATTACCTTGAGAGGTTTCCAGATGACTCCATTGGAGATGCTAAATCTTTCATATATTGTAGTGCTTTCCTGTTTTTTAAAGTCAAAATGTTTTTTTAAAATAAAAAAAAAATATATTTTTGGTTATTTTTGTATGATTAAAAAATAGATGTGTATATATATAAAAAGGAGCAATTGTGACTTCCTTTCCTCTAAAATATCTGCTTTATAACGTATTTTAACCATAACTTTGTTCTTTCTTTTACAGTAAAGTTGTTTTTAAATTCTTCATTGCCTCCTGCTACGCATAAGACAATCTCCACACTCCATTGGATGCACCGGACTGGAAGTCGGTCTCCGCTAGCTCCGCTACATCCACGATGCCATTTGTTGTTGCCAATTCAAAAAGACAACCTCCGAACGCCTGTTTGGTTGACGGACGTCTTCGCCGTTAGAGCAGTACCAACGTGAGCCTTTCTACAGCACGTTTCAAAGCAGCCCTATTAAGTTTTATATGTCTGTTGTTTTTTCATCGATTCGCAGCATACATTTCTTTTTCTGGTTACCAGAAAGACTTAAATGTTTGCAGCAGGGAGGGCTGCTGCTAAGAAATGTTTACAGTGAATTTATGGCAGCATCTAAGGACTGCTCTATGAAGGATCAACTCACTTGAACAGACTTGATTATAAAAGCTCCTGAGGCCAAACACAGACTGTAACGTGGCCAAATGTTCCTAACAAAACAGCTATTTGTGCTGCAAAAGGAGAACACGATGCTGAGAGTGAGACGAGACGGTTAGCTGATCCTGGACGATGCACTTGCTGCTGGCACTTTTGACATTGGTCCCAATTACTGTAAGAAACATGTTCTTTTCTCTAAAGACATTTCTTAGGTGGGTGGTCCACGAGACAATAAGCACAGAGTCGGATGTGTGAAAATGCACTTTTTTTATTTCTTCCTTCCTCTACAAATGCACACCTGTTTTATCGTTGATACGACACGTAGAGGCACAGAAAGGAGCACTGCACATCATGTTTGATGTGGAACTGCCAGCTTTGAGGTTGGCCTCATGATTGGGATGCTTCTGCTCAGGACTCTCTGAAATGGAACAAGTACATTATGAGACATGAATCCTACACATGCAGCTCTCTGATACCTCATCATGGCCAACTATAAACGTTCAACTCCACAATCAAGTCTGATGAGAAAATAAGTTATTGCGCAAATCTTAATCATTCACCATCTGCTGAAATAAACACGTAGGTTGCTGAATGTAAAGAAAATACATATTTATGTACAGGAATGCTTCCTATAAATAAACTTCTTTAAAAATCACTGAATGAGCTTTTTTGACTTCCTGAAGGAGAACTTAGTTTTTAATCCTCTAGAAGAATCAGTCTGCTCTTTACTACTGCTGGGCTGTGTAGTTTTCCTTATTGATACATCTATTAAAGAGGTCTCAAATTAATGAAGAGAATGGTACTGTACAGGTTTGGTTGGGTGAGAGGAGAGGAGCTCAAACTCTGTGGTGCTGGAAGGGTGTGGTCCAACAAAATGTGTTGACTTTGCTCAATGGTCAATAATTCACTGCAATAATTTTACACCAATTATAAAGAAAAAAAACTTCAAGTGGTAATAGTTTTAGATCCAGAAAACGTTAACAGTGCAGAGAAAATGAGGTAAGGAACTGACAAAGATTTCCATAAAAACATCAACAGCTGGGCTTATCAGCTATTTGAGAAAGGGCACCCTCTGGTGGGCGTTTCTGCACACTGCAACATGCTGTAACATCTGCTTGGGCCTCATTTTATGGTCCATATTTGTGCTCAGCTACTTGTATTCTTGCACCACCTTCACTCCTTATCCAATACATTAAGACTGCAGAGGGAGGAGGCCTATTTCTTACATTTTCTTCACATTAATGTTCAGGTAAGAGGACTAGCCTCACCCCACTGACAGGGATCTTCAACTATTCTCCTTGAGGTTTGATGTCCGGCACCTTTAAGCTCGATCTACTTCCATAAACCTCAAATGGCTGAATTATCTCCTCAGTGTGCAGTCAAGTTGTAAAAATGTAAAGTCTGAATTCTAGATAAGCGTTTATTCCAGCAGCAAAGTGTTAAACTTGAAGTTTGAGAACAATCCTGAATTAAATATGAAAACTGAAATATTTGATCACAATCAGCGACTGAAAATGTTTCCCTGACCCAGTCAAACTTGTTCTTTATAAAAAAAAAAAAAAATGTGTTCAGAAAAACATAAAAATCCCCATCAGCAGCAGCGAGAAAACCTAAAATATTTGGCGCTAGGAGAATAAACTTTTTCTGCCTCCGGGCGAATCTGTCTCAGTAACAAAAACCTGCCCCCATGTGCTATTTGCAGCCAATCTCCATCAGAGCTTCTGTTATATATTCTTCCCATCTCCCTTTAAAATATAAATCCTTTCATTTCAACTTAAACTGATAGTAGTGGTGCCAACATTATCACCATTTAAAAAAAATCATTTTATAACTGTTATTTTTTCCATCAGATTCACAAATAAATTGTATATTAGTGAAATTTTTAAATTAAGCTACAGGAAGACATGCTGATTTTATATTGCTTTTCTCATTTCTTTACCAAAGGGGTCATTAAGTGTGAACGATTGATGGTTTGCATAAACAGTACACTTTTATTCAGGTCGTTTGTGTAATAATTTTACTTTACAGAACATTGTCAAATGCAAATACATTTAGTGCAAATAATAACACTTCGGATGTACAACTTAGAAATATACAAAGTCTGTAGATTGCTGACAAAATACAATTAAAAACCCTAACTGCATTCTTCAGATGATGTGACAATCTAAACTATTAGCAGAACGATAATCAGGAACCTTCCAAACCTCTGAGATCATTAAATCTGCAGGTAAGTTTTCCAAACCATGCAGATCAGCCAATGGCAAAACTCCCAACGCTCGGTGGCGTTAAAACACAATCTAAAAAGTCATGAGGTACGATGACGTGAAATGTGGACCCACCACTCCCCCCAGCTTCAATGCAGTGTTGAAAAATGCACGTCTGGTGGCTGTAAAGTAGAGAAATCTTGAATGTTTTAAGGTTCACCCTGGTGTCTAAGGCATTCTTTGGGGGGGGAGGTTAATTTATCAGTCAAACGACTGGATGCCGCTGCACCGTAGTGTGAAATGTAAATTTTGCACAACTGAAAGCGAAAGGTATGATTGATATACTTCCTTACACCTAACAGTTTCCCTTCGGTTGGACAAAGGCAGATCCCATTTTTAAACCTGACGTATACAAATGGCTATTTATTTTCTCTCTTGCAAATTATTTAAAAAAACGACGTACTAAGTGGATCTTATCCTCTCTCAATTAAAGAGAGGAATCCTTCCATCAGATGCAATTATTTGCAAATGTCTGACTGAAACACTGAGCTGAAGGTTAAAGACAAACATGCTGATCATAACTTAGCCTCCTCAGACCAGTCTTCCACTTTATCAGTTTAGCTTTTTTTTTTTTTTTTTTAAAAATGGTCCAAGAAAAGTTAATAATCAAAATCTCTCACTCTCCCATCGCCTCAGCTCATTACTGTCATCAGATTCAAGCGTTTAACAGTCAATTCACATTTGTCATGTTGGTAAACTAACTGAAAAGTTACTCTCTGTACAATACATTGTGTCTATGTGCTCTCTGAAAACTAGTTTATAACAATTTAGAAATATAAAGATTTCAAAGCTGTAGGCTCTGACCCCCCATCGAACAATAAAGAGTTGTCAAAAGAAGGACAGGACAAGGCAAGAACAGGGGGGCCGCTGCTCCTGGGAGCATCCACACTCCTCTGCCGTGGTGCTTTCCTTTAGCAGCAGCAGCAGAACAAGCAGCTGTAATACTAGTGATTATAGCACACCCAAAAAAACGTCCAGATAGAGGGAATCATAAGAAATGTACAAAACAATTTACAAAAAAAGAAGAAAGAAAAGCACAACTAATTGATAATCTTTCAAAAACTCTTGAACTGAGTTTAAATGCACTTTCATGGCCACCAGACGGCAGCAGCCAGTAGGATGAGGGATTGGTGTTAGTGCCCTCATCTTCCTGCGGGACGTCCTGATCATATGCAGTCCTGCTAGGAGTTGTTGTGTAAATAAAAAGAAGGGGAGCCTTGTGCTTTCTGACAGTTTGTTGATTGAAGAGCATCATATCTATGATGGACAAGCCTGACAGGATTAGGAGAAATAAAACTGTGAAAAAAAAAATAAATAAATTTAAGGTTACAATTTGTTGTTTGTCTTTTATCCTAGCATAAATAAATGGGAGTTTCTGATGCGGATTACCTCTTAGTGTTCAGAAGAGAATGGGGTTCCCAGCTGTTTTTTCCTGAACGTAGGAGGTGAAGCGTTTGAGGAACTTGGGATACTCTCTCTTGGCTACGGCTCTCAGGACTGAAGCTGGAGCCCAGCCTCCAGGGTTTACTGCAGGAAGACGGGAGACAATCATCAGCTTGCTTCACAGTTTGCCTCCATATATGACCAGTTATTAGGAATTCACAACGAATTCAAGACGATGGGGTAGAATGTCATCTAGTGAAAACAGAGAACTGCCCTTTTTCTTAAAAAATAAATCTAGGAAACAAGTGACTGACACTGTCAGACCAGACAGCAGCAAGACGCTTCCCTACACAACGACACAGTTGTACTTAGTTCTTGTGTTAATTGATTTTAAAATAACAATATATAATAAAGCGATAGAAGATGCATTTTAGAACTAGAATATGGCTGAAAAGGTCACATGTTTCAGGACTTAGAAGTGAAACTCGTGTGGTCCATTCCTGCAATAAACACGTTGATGGGTAATGCAATCCCAACTTTAAGTTTCTCAGAGAAACCTAGATTTTGCAAAAACACCAATGAGAAAAAAAACAGTGGATTCAAAGTGTTGTATCTAAACATACAGGTGGAAAGTTAAGTGGCAGGAAAAAGTGTGGTAGAAAAAAATGTACAAAATAACAGATAACTGCAGCCTTGAGAAGGCTGTGAGATTAAACCCATTCCAGAGTTGGAGAGAAACTCCAAAGGTTTATGGACTGATTGCTCATCTAAATCCAAATAAATATCTACAAGAGCTACAGCATAGCTGCTGCATTTACTTTATCTTCTGAAGTGAAGCTCTTATATTGTCCAGTAATGATTACTTTACCTTTAGTTAAAATGTGTCAAAGCATGAGCTTATTGCAAAAATGTATGAAATGGTAGAAAGCTAACAAGCTATTTAGAAGCACACTAAATGAATCAATCCAGCTGTGAAGCCCTGAAGGATTGTGTTTGTAGTAGAAACAGGGTCTAACTACAGGGTCTGTAAATAACTATCAAACCTCAAACTCAGGTATTATTCTAATGCAAAGACTCAAACCAGCTGGACCGGCACCACATTATGATAGTCAGAGGAAAATGGAAAGCAGATAAACCATAAAAAGGAAGCTTTTTTATTTTTTCTTTGTGTAATTATGGGATCAAAACCAGATGGCTGCTAGAGGCACCTACCATTGGCAACATATGTGATCTTACAGAGGATGTTGTCTCTGCTTATCTCTTTATCGCCCTCTGGTGGGCTGACCAGAGTTTGGCAGATCATGGCCACATTGATTTTGGCACGGACACACCGGTTTGTGGGCTGAAAGCAAAACAAAAAAACACATTTATACAAACATTCCCAAAGCTACCAAGCTGCCTCCTGTGAATACTGAGAGGAAAACTATTGGACTTCTCTAACTACAATCAAAACCCACTAAGACATATTGTTAAACAGCAATGAGGCAAACAGTGGTGAACTTATACATAGCTTTCAATAATGATTGCTTTTTGTTACATCAAAGACAGTTTTATTTTAAAAATTGTTCCTCTTTTACATCATTTTTTTGCTGCAAAATTATCTCTGAAAATGAGATACTTTACTAATGATTTAAATTATTGTTTTCATTATGCTGATTATTAGAATAAACAGCATAAATTCTTGCTGGTTGACTGATTCTCACTTCTGTAGAAAGTGGATTCCAGAGAAAATAAGCGAACATTAAAGCAACATCATCAATTTAAGAAATTAATATTCTTTAAAAAAAATTGTTGCAGTTTTTAATTTTTTAAAAACTAAACAAATGCTACAAACTAGTATGAGAAATTGTGAAACTTGGCTATGGCGAGCAGTGTTTTGTTATCACT
The DNA here is from genome assembly GCF_000732505.1 of Cyprinodon variegatus. NCBI lineage: Eukaryota > Metazoa > Chordata > Actinopteri > Cyprinodontiformes > Cyprinodontidae > Cyprinodon > Cyprinodon variegatus. The sequence goes on along the minus strand of NW_015151952.1, from coordinate 49,316 downwards.
TACTGGAGCACCGTCATGGTCGACAGAGAAATTGCACACTAGCCATGTGTCGGGATCGTTTTCGTTTGTTGCCAGAATCTTCCTGATGGCTGACAGATAGAGAACGTCCCTCTGAGAAGCAGGCCACACTCTCTGCAACGCAAACACAAACAGCTGCAGAAATCTGCTCATCCAATCAGCACATCATTTCAGTAAAAATCCACCAATTGAAACTGAATCTACCCTACCTTGTGCGTTTGGTAAACAATGATGGCATTATCGGAAAGTGTTTCCACAACGTTGAAGTTTTCAATGGTGGCTGTGGGTGGGAGAGCTCACAGTCAGTCGGGTCACGACATTGAAACCAGAGAAGCCAAACAAGTGTTGGAGTGATGTTCTCCTCCCTGTCGCTGAGAACTTACTTTCCCAATCATTCCTGACCGCTGTGTCCCAAAAGTAGTGGCAGACCTCGTGTCCCGTTACGCCTTTGACGGCGTGAGTGGCTTTGAGAGGATCCAGGACGATGCCGTTCTCCTCCACTTCCCTCCTGTAAACCTATTTATGCAACATAAAGAGCAGGACAGTCTTTTAAATCCACCCACGCCTAAAATGACACCAAGCGTCCCGACATTTGAAGATAACTTTTTCCCTTGCTGCATAACCATTAGACTTTAAGGAGTAGTTCACTTATTCTAGAGAATTCTTCTATCAGTAAGGTAAAAAAAGGTTGTATGTTAGGAAGTCACAGCTTGGAGCCGAGGGAAATGATTCACAGGCCGCTGTCTCCTCTCTACCCACCTTCATCTCCCCTTCTTCTATTACCAGCTGCCAGTTGGCATCTCCACCCATGTCCTGAAGAGAATAAGTCATATGATTCTGCACCATCTCCTCCACCTGAGACAAGGAGAGACATTCAAGAAACTCAGGTTAGACAGTATTTTACATAACTGGCCTATTTTGGGCTGGGCTTCAAATCTGGGCATAATTCACCAGGAAATGTAAACCTTTATAAACCGATTCAAAACATTTTAGCCGGCATACATGGAGCCTGCGTTTCAAACAACAGAGGAATTCAACAGGGAGACCATTTGCCTCAGAGCAACAGAAATTTAAGGAGCAGAAACCAAATACAAATCAACTGAATGCTTTGGCTGGAGGGGATTCCTCCGCATCTAAAAAGTGCTTTAAAAACAGCATTCCACATCTGCACAGGTGCATGCCCATGCCTTTAAAACAAGAAAAGATGTGAGGATAAGAAATCGACACAGGTTTTCTCCAAATTCAAGTCATGCAGCTTTGGAACAACTTCCACAGCATCATGGATGGAGTTGTTAAAGAGCGTTCTCATGCTAGCTTCATGCTTTAAAAAGCAGCGGGCTCCTGCATCACCCTAAAGGTTCTCATGGCTTCCTGGGCTGCAGTACCTGAAAGCTGAATCTGTGAACGTCATCAGAGGCGCTGAATAGCTCAACTGAGGATACGGATGAGGAATAGCTACCAGGCTGTTCAGCAGAGAGATGTTTCAAAGAGAAAAGAACAAAGAGGAAAAGCGTAGGAAGTAACATTTAGAATCAAGAGAAGAACAAAGTCTAGTGTGAGGCAGGTTTACAGGAAAATAAAAGTGTGTTCTAATAGAACCTTTAATTTAACTTATTCTGGTAACTTTTCAGAAACTGATATTCATATAGATGCATTAAACTAAGAGTGATCTATTTTTGTCATCTTTGGTCCCTTAGATGGTGGCTTACGGATAAACAGTTGAAGCTTACATAAAGAGATAATAATAAAAACTTTTGTGACACAAAAACAAAAAGCCGACGTCTATAAGCTGTCTGTGTACACATCTGGTACTTGGTCTGGGTTCCTCTTGCATAAATTAAAGGAAGCTGCTTTAATAGCCACCTAAACATCATCTGTGAGCACAGTGATAGTTAAACCTGATGGTACTGTTGGCAAGATCCAAGTCATGCTAGAAATCACAAACTGACTCTGAATTGGATTAAACACAGCTGACCAACAGCTGCAGATAATATCGCTCCTTAAATTATTACTGCATGAAAGCTTCACACTGAAGCAAATCATCTTGGACTTTAGGGCTTGATTTCCAAGTAAGACAGAAAAGATACTTTAATATTAAATGGGACTCCTGAGAGATGGTCCAGCTAGTCGTCTCTGGTTTAGGAGACAGCTGTTTCCTATGTCCTGGGTATGTTTGTGTTTCCAGGCTGTGAAGCAGTGACTCCAGCTGCTCATCAGGCCTCCTGAATCTCCCCCTGAACTATTAAGTGAGCTGCACTTTACAACTTATGCAAAGCTGCAGTTGAACCTGATGTGTGTGCATTTTTTCCCCTTTCACTAATAAGCTTAATTGAAGCACTCTGCATACAGCTGACATCTTAAGAAGCATCCATGTGGCTTAATCATTTTTATCTGCCAGATTTCTGAGCAACAAAGATTAAAGTTTTTATTACCTATAAGCCATAATTATTACAATGTACAAAAATAAATGCAATATGAACCTCAGGGTGTAATGAATCTCTGTATTACTAGTTTCCTTTTAAAAATGAATTACTACAATAAATTGGTGCGATAAAGAGAAGAATACATCAGTGTTTTTCCCATCTGTTGACACTAGGCTGAGTAAATTAAGAAATTCAAACGGATACCCTGCTTACCTTGTTGGCAAATCGGTGAGTACCGATGGCAGAAAAGACATCAGCAGGAGAAACCGGAGTTGGCCGTGGCGTCCTGACTTTCTCAGAGTGGCTCTGCAGGAAACAGCGTTTCTGTTCAGTGTTCATACAAGCTCTGCTGTAGCCAAACTTGCACATCTCTGAAGTTATGCATCCCACCTGTTCTTCTATTTTATCTTGCCGGTCTAGCTCAGCCTCCACCGCGTCGAAGAACTCATCCTCATTGATCAAACTGTTTGGCCCCTCCTGTAACCAGCGGACAACATGAGTATGGCTCGAAGCAAGGTCCACAATGATAAACAAATAGCACATGGCCGCTGGATCAATAATTAACCGCCAGTTCAGCTCAAACAATGTAGCTTCACCTCATAGTCTGGGCCTCCATAGTGGGACTTCTTCTTCAGTTCGTTCATTGCAGACTTGTAAGCATCTTCTACCCTCCTCCTCTTCTCCATCTCCTGCTCACAAGCAGAGTAACAAAGTATGTTTGGTGTGGCTGCTACTCCCATCTTTAACTCTGCTTTACTTCTTCAGATTAGAGAGATAAGTCTGGGATCAAGGGTGATGAAAATAAGGGTCTGCGTGTCTCAAATTCAGCAAACATTGCAATATTAGGCTGTGTTCACACAGCGACAGCTTTCATGGGAGAATTCACTACAGCGAATACACAAGGTAACAAGTGCTTCTCCGCTGTTCATTAATAGTTAAAATGAAAATGAAAAGGTAAGGGTGTGTGAGAGTGTGTTATCTCTGCGAGGCGTAATAAACTAAAATAATAAAATGCACTAAGCTCTGCACGCTTTGCCTATGTTGCAAAGATTGATCATAAAATAAAATGGTAGCTAAACTTGAATACATTTAAAAATAAGCTTTTAGAGAACAAAATGTCACCAAGCCGGGTGCAAAAACGAGTAAAGACAAACACAACCTGCCACAAAACAAACAAAAGCTGATCCTGTTACAGCTCAGACAGACGGAGAGACCTACTGTAATGTTGGAAGTCTGTAAAGGTATCCATCTTTGTGTTTGATGTTTGAGCAGCTCAGTGCTCCGCTGTTTTGAATGTTTCCACCAAGAAGTCAAAGAGGTCATTTTTTAAAAAGCCGTCTCAGAGTCCAAGTTGGGTTTTTGCTTTTAAATTCTTCTTGTAAATTAAATCCCTCCCAAATCAGAATACGATCAAGCCATTAAACCGAAGGAATGTTTGAGCTGGTTTCACCTGACTGTAGTTCAGCCGAAACACTTCCCGGCTTTTGAGTTGTAGCTTTAGGTGGCACGCCTTTAAAACGGTGGGGGGGGGGGTAGGAACTGGTTTGACAGGCAGTGAGCTCTAGAGAGCATACACTTAAAGGCACAGAGTCAAGTTTAAATAGCATTACAAGGGGAGAGAGAGAGAAAAAAAAGCTTTAGGATATGTCATTTTAGCAATAAGATACTTATACCATTATAACATTAATAAAAAAATACTAATGTGTGCTAAAACACATAACTGGATAGCTTCTGCTTAAAACAGGTGATCCAACCATCATCTGACAGAATCTAAAAGCACAACAAAACACTTTGTAACATGAAAGGAAAAAAAAGACAATGAACGGCTGAAGAAACACACAGAGAAAAGACAAAAATGACAAACAAAACAGGTTCACTGCATCCAATACTGATTTCTGTCAATTTTTTTGCAGCCTCAAATTTCACCTGGATTCACTGTGAGACCAACAAAGTAAATAATTGGAAAAAAAAGGATAATGACCCATTATTCCAAATATTTCCATAAAACATGCCTACTTTTATAGGTCAACTTGTCATTTATTCTCAGTACTGGTGAAATAAAGATGAAATTAACTATTTGATAAACAAAAAACAGTATTAAGAAGAATGAGAAACAAAGCAAAGATCGAAGTTCCCAGTTCATTGACATGATTGCAGATTCCTGGCAGATCACCAATCTTTTAAAAGGCTGACCTGCCGTCTCGTACTTTGGCCATTAATAATTTGTACTTTCAGGTTTTATAAGGTGACAACACAGCTTTCATATTTTAATCCTATTTCATTGAAAGAGAATAATAAATTGGTTTTAACTGCACATAAAGATGTTTCTAAATAATAAATAAAATAAATTGAACTTTATTGATCTCACAATGGAAAAATTAACTCTCTGCATTCCCATCCCCTTTGGGGAGCAGTGGGCTGCCACTGTGCAGCACCCAGGGAGCAATCGGGGGTTAAGGGTCTTTCTCAGAGACTCAGAGAGGCAGTCTGTGGGAGTAGGTTTCGAACTCACAGGATTTCAGGCCTTATGCCCTAACCACTAGGCCGCCACTCCAGCCTAGTGGTCAGTTCTTAAATATAAATCAAAAGTTTAGAGCATTTACAGCAGCTGACTTTCAGAACTTCGTGTACTTAGATACGATCAGTGGAGAGGATCAGTTTCCTTTGTAAGTACTGACTGATCATCCAAAATTAAATCAGGGGCGATTCATTGGTGGACATTAAACAACAATAGATTTAAACCTCTCATAGAGCACTAATGAACTTAATGTGAAACTGAAAGACTATGGCAGAAGAATAAAACTACCAAATAGGGCTGAAGAAGGTAATCGAATTAATTGTGATAAATCAATCATGGAAATAATCCATTGATCAGTAACTTGAGTACACAGACTCTTACACATGACATTAAATGAAAGAGAAAGACCCTCAGAAAAGTAAATATATTGATATAAATTCCATATAAAATCTTCTTAAAGGCAATATTTTTTTGCCATTGGATTAATAATGTAAAAACAAAAAATACAAAATAATCAGCAAATTTATCAGTTAGCAAAATGGTTAGGTGCAGCCTTAAGACCAAGACATGGCCGTCCGGGTAAACAGACAAGCTGGGGAAGAAGCTGCAGAGAATCGGAAGTCGGTTGATAGAACAGTGATTAGTCACACACTCTACAAGTATGGTCTTGATGACAGAATGACGAGTAGGAGTCACCAATCATGTAGATGAAGGCGTTCAGGTAAAAACTATGCATGGTAAAAAAGGAACACTGCACACTGCGCATATTTCCCCCAGTGACACATGGCGATGGAAGTATCATGCTGTGGGGATGCTTTTCTTCAGCAGGGACAGAATATTTTAAATCAGAACCGCTGGGAAGATGTATGGCCCTACATATGTATGGTAACAACATCTATGGGCTGTTAGACACAGAGGGAAGTAGAGTTATACCTTCCAGCAGGACGATGAGCCCAATAATTTGGTCAGAGCAAGTTTAGTTTAAACTATATCTGTGTGTTAAGTTAGCTCAGTCAATGTGCAGACTTAATCCAAAGTGAGTTTTTTGATTTTGTAAAGAAGAATGTGCAAAAACAATACAGCCTGTAGATGTGTAAAGGTGCCAACAATTTAACAAAACAGAGATGCATCAGTGATCCCAGCAAAACAGTAATACTACAACTTTCAAGCTCAGGGGTATGCCACACTTTTCAGATTCCTTTTTGAAAAACTTAATAAAACACCAAGTAGACCTTTTTTTCCAATTCACAAAATACTCTCTACTGTGAATTGATCTGTTAGGTCTGGACAATTATTTAATATCATGATATCAATTTATTTATTTATAATAAAGATTATATGAATTTTAAATGCATTTCTGGTGCTTTAATATATGTGACAGCCTGTGATTACAGCGTTTCCAACATATTGGCTATGTGAGCATCAACACAGTGCCTGCAAGCTGTGATTAGCAGTACGCTAAGCTCCAATAGGGTGAGTTTAAGAAACAAAATTAGTGGCCATGATAAGGTGACCAAACATCCAAACAACAAGTTCTAAAGAGCTGGTCCCATAGCTTAAAGCTATAGTCAGAATAGAAGAGCTGAGCACAGCTTTCGAATAAAAGGAGAGCACCAGTTTGTCACCTCTGATAGGGAGCCTTCATGTAGCATAATGAGATGTGTGAATTTTATTATTTTGTTTTACCTGACCTGGTTGTTGCTGTCAAAGTTTTTGTTTGTGGTTGCTGCACCCAGGTACAAAATAAGGCTGGGATCTGTTTTGTCTTACTAAAGTGGGAAATCTGTAATAAACCAATTTTTTATTAACAAATATAAAAAGATAGGTAAAGACTATAGTGGGGGGGGGGCTATGGCATGAGTGAGAGAGAGAAAGAGAAACCTTAACAGGAGGATTTTTGAAAATAAATACCTGTGCTTAGAGTATCAATGAGAGTTTATCAAAAGCTAGATGTTTCAAGATTGACTGAGACCTTTAGTTTGCATTTTTAGAGCCATTTAGTAGTCGTCTTCCTAATCTTTAATAACGGTTGGGTGTGCTTGTCTACTTAAACATATAAAAGTCCGTCAAAATAACAACTGAATAAAAGAGGCATTAACAGAAGCTTTGAAAGAGGTGAGAACTCTTGGAGAGAAATACAAGAAGGGAGATAATCAGCTGTTATATGTTCATTTAATCGGTTCAGCTTGTAGCTCCAAATAAAAACAGATGCATTTTTTGGAAGATCTTCATAAATGTGACAAAATAAATTTCAGAAGTTTCTACAGGCATCTGTTGGGGTCATTCTGAGTCTTTCATGTTACTTATATCCATATCAGAATTAAACCATGTCGATGATATAAGATCTGACCCCTTTGTCCAACCCTATGATCTGTCAGTTTAACACCATGAAGTTTAGGATACAAAAATCAGTTTTTCCTCAAGGATATGCGTTGATTTGCTTAATCCATCATTTCATTATTTCTATACCTCTAGTCAGGTTTTTGTTATTAAATTCTCAAACCTTTAGACTTAAAACAAATTAAGATTATGCTCAAATAAATTTGAGCATAATCTTCCCTGCTGCCCAAACATCAAAGAAATATATCAGGTTCACTCCCCAGTAGGCATCAATGCACCCAGTCAGGAAGTTGATGCATGACATACTCATGATAATGAGGCTCAGTTTCTCAGGAGTCTCTAACAGTGCCATACCTTGTCCAGCCTTTTCTGCCAGCTGTCTTCTCGTTTAACCATCAGCTCGATACAGTGGGACAGAGTGGAGAGGATGCCAGCTGTGGTGGCCTTAAAGGTGATGGCTTCTCCTTTAAAGTCTATCCCATTGATACCTTTGGGACTGGCGGGAGAAAACACTGGACGAAAGAGAAAGAAGGAAAATGATTTTAAACTTCAACTTTAATCCAATAATTACACTGAAAAGAATAGGATTTAGTTGCTTAGAACGACTGCGTTCTTCATTTAAATGCATGCAGACTCACGTTTCTCTTTGCTGCCATTGTTGTTGTGGTTGTGTTCACCATCTGGTCTAGTAGGTGTAAGAAACTCATCTTCATCCTCCTCTACAAGTGATAAGAAAAAGCTTTTGTTTAAGCTTTGTATGATTGTTTTATCTTTTCAGAGTATACACTATTTCTCAGCTGTTTTGGGAACAGATGTGTGTTTTTCACACAGATGTTAGGCTAAAACCCTGTAGGCCTAATATAAAAAGGAATTCTGAAGATCATAAAAAGGTGCTGCCTCAGAGATCACACAAACCACAAAACGTCCTGTAAGCAGATATCGATTTTCTTCTCTCAGTGAACCATTCCAGCCACTCTTCATCTCTAATGCTGCATTAAACCAGTAGGAAGCTGCCATCAATAAATGCTTTTCTTTTCCTGTAAAGCTAAAGGTCGAACGCAGATGTGCAGTACTGAAATGTTATCTTCATAAAGAAGGGCTTTTGATCAAAATTTTTTTACGGCCTTCTGAAGCCACATATTACCTCTGTCTCTCTGAAATTCATCTTTGGAAACTGCATCTGCACAGGAGTCAAAATACTTCTGAAGGGTGTCCACCTGTCGGCACAGAATGTCCCGGAAGGTTTCCATTTCTGCCAGCTTCTCACGAAGCCTGTGGCCCTTCTGAGCAAAGAGAGGAAAACACAGAAGTAAAACAACAATTGTCAAATCAAAGTCAAATCTTGAAAATACAACACTTGGTCTGAAATTATTACTTTTACCTTGAAGGAGGACGTGGATGCGGAAGACAAGGCACTGGCAGCTGAGGTGAGAGACAACATGGAACCATGACGCCTCAAACTGGTTTCTGAACCATATCCAGACTCAGCCTGAAACACAAGTAGAAATTAAAATGAGGCTAATATATAAGGAGAAGAACACCAACAATAAGTCTGCATAAAGTGAAACTCTGTCTGCAAAAACAATACCTAAAGCAAAAGCTTGAAAAGGTAAAGAAGGCCTTGCAGGTCACTGAGAAACCCCAATAAAATAAACAGGATCTACAGCACTAATCGATCAGTAGAAAATCAGAATCAGCTCCTAAATAATCAACAGGGCAAAATGTTTTACTTTTCATTTACACATTTGATCCTGTTTCGTTAGAGCCTACATTGGAAACTCAGCAGGTCAGACCTCAAAAGACAGCTGGAAATCAGTTTTAAAAAACCCAGATCAGTAAATTCCTTTCTTTTTAAAAATAGTCAAAAGAAAATGAGTGTAAAGTCAATCAAAAGCAAACAAACACACTATAGAAACAGCCCCCCATAGAGGAAAAGACTTGACTGGCCGTATTAAACTGCATGCAAAACCTACAACTGTACATAGTTTAGTTATTACATCCGGACAGCCTTTTTTAACTACAAATCATTTAAATTTATGTATTTTATATCTAAAAATTAGTTTATAATATGGCAACAATCAAGAAAATGACCATAATGATATTTAGCAATCATACTGCATGTTGTTTTCATAATTCATTACAAGTCTAAAGTTACATTTCAAGGCTGAAAACTGTGATAATGCCACCAAAATACAACATAGTAATAAATATTTCATAACTGGCCAATTTAAGGATGTCCTTATTAAATATTGAAACTGGAAATCGGTCCAACATCAGCCAAAAATTCGAATAGCAGATTATATCAGTCTGCCTCTAATAATCTTAGATACGAGCCAGCTGATAGAAACACTCCTTTTCTATACTACATTTATTAACCTCCTGGTTAATAATACATGGTTGGTTGTTCTCATACCTGTTGTTGTTGACCAGTATTCTGTTTAGGTAATATTACTAAATCAACCTTTTCTAACATTCCACACTATAAAGAAGTTTACCTTCTATGTAATGACATGTTTCTGTGTGCTGTATGCACAGTGATATCTCAATTCAGAGATAATGTCTTCTATTTTATTATTTATAATTAGGTCGACTGGGACTACTAGATTATAAGCGGGTGCAATTTTTTAATTTTTGAAACTATGCATAAGCTTTTATTTCCGATCCTGAGGCCAAGTGAGTTCTATGCATTAGAACAGAACTGCAATCAGTCATATAGGAGTGGCTGTGGGGGTATTTGACCTATTAAGATGCCGTCTTATAACCAGGCAACACCTGTGACTGTCGGCTCAGCAGAGGGACAGCAGCTTTATTACAGATATCGAGCATGCGTCTGCAAGCACGCCCTAAAGGACACGCCGTAGTAAAGTGTTCCTGTTTGTCCCACAAGCAGCTGTTAAAACGTATCCATGCAAGTTAACAGAGGCAGTGAAGTCAGGACCCTACGCTAGAAAAAAACTTGGCACCAACATTAATGTTCTAAAATGTTGGAACATATATGAATCACATAGTGGTTGGGTTTTTTCGTCTCAAGGCATTTGCTCAGGTTTAGTCATGCTGCATTTTTCCCTCTTGATTACAAAATTAACCATAGGCTGCAATCCGTTTCTATTAGCCAATAGGAACGCAGGAGGAATGCTAATGACTGGTGACTAAACCGAAAGGGAATCAAGTGACTGCACAGAGAGAGACTCCACATTCTCTGGCTTTAGCTGCAGTTTCTCCAAAGATGAGAGCAACAGACTAAGAAGACAGACATAAAACACAAATGAAAAAAAATAACATCTGGAGTAGATTTTGGACCAGACAAACAATGTCTGATAACGTGGCTGCTGTGACCTTAAGGTGATCCAAGCACCTTTTATGAAACCAATGCAATTCATATAAGGAAAAACAGGTGTAGTGAAAAAAAAAAAAATTGTTCCAGATTATGGCTGTAACTAACAATTATTTTGCAAATCGATTATTCTGTCTATTCTTTTTTCTGATTAATTGATTCATAATCGGATAGCAAAAGGTTCCTTAAAGAAGACATTTTATGAAACTAAATCAGGTGAAACTAAAGCTTTTCCACTCGATGAGTTCTGGATAGAGCATACTGACAGATGGAAAAAGTTATTTTTATCTTAAATGTAAAATGTTTACATATTCTTTTAATAATTTTGGTATAATTACTGCTCCAAGATGGTCGCTTTGTCAGCTAAAGTCCTGATTTAGTGTCTCTATACTCCAGTTAATGATTTATACGTTATTAAATTAGTTGATGATTATTTCAATAATCGCTTAATCAAGATTAATCCGATAAATACCTGATTAATATTCCAGATCCAATACATGGATTATTACAAGCACTTCAAAATTCACCAAACTAAAGTTACAACTGTTAACAAAGAAACACAAAACAAAAAAAAAAAACTGCTCAAAGTACAGTTTTAAATTGAGAAAAGAATAACTTTATAAATAACACCCCCAAATGAGGAGGACAAGTAACTTTGTAATTTCTGCAACACGTTATAGGAATGAGAAGAAGAAAAAAAAAACAGTCTTCATTAGAGTGAAACAGTCTGCAGGCTGGGAGGGAGAAGTGTTTGCATTTCAAATCCTAGTCCTGATTGTTAAGTTAACCTGACCCATGGCCAACAAATGCTTTCAGCAGCAGGGTGCCACGCCCCATCCACAAATATCAATAAAGAAACGATTATTAGGATCCTCTGTGCTTCAAAGGAAAAGACAATGTTTCGCATTTTAAACAGTTTTCTACTGATGTGAAAATAAATCGCTGGCAGCTTTGGTAAAGATGGGTATGAAAAGCCTCAATAGAAATCCAGTTAGTGCAGAAGCATGATGACAAACTGGAAATGTAGATAAATCCATTTATAAATCTACTAAACTAATGTTTATTAAACATAAGTGGTTTCATGTTTTGGCTTTTTTAGAATCCCTTCAAAATAAATGCAACTATATTGATGGAAGTCGCTTCACTAAAAACATCTGCTTTGATAAAATTATCCAAGACTGAACAAAAAAAACTTTGTTGTGGTTTTGGTTGAAAACAAAGAATGAATATAAGGAGCAGAACTCCATGCCTATTGTTACATTTGATGTTTTAAATAAAACATTGTTCTGCATGGTTAATAACAGTGTCCATATCAGGTTCTGCTGACCAACAGATTCTTTAAATCACTAGGGTGTCTCATCTCTGAACAGAGCAATGGTTTAAATGGTTTTGAAATTTTAATGGATTTTTATTCAATTTGGACTTTGGTTTTATATTTTATTTTAGTTTCAATTCCTTTTTTGTATTATCTAGTTTTGTTTCGTTTTAATTTTTTCAAAATGTTTATTTTAAGTTTAGTTTTTATTAGTATCAAATTTTTTTAGTTTTTTTTTTAATCCAATATGACTTGCAAACTAGGAGTAAGACTTAGAAAAAATAAAAATCATAAAGAAAGAAATAGAATCCCTGATAAGAACAGAGCCCTGCAACACCACAAATGACCTGCCTCCCATACCTGCCACCTGCTGGCATAATCTGGTCTAGCAAAAAAAAAAAAAAAAGTGTAGACATAAACCAGAAACTAGACCCAACATAAAAACAAAAACACTCTCCCTTCAAATTCAGTCATTTTGTAAAATCCTATACAGTTTCAGTTTTTTGTTGTTGTTTTTTTTTGCGCAAGGTCCAAGTTTCATATTGATTTCAGTTATTGAATTTTTCTTTTTTTTTTTTTATTTTGTTTCCAACATTTCGTCAATTTTAGTTAATGATAATAACCTTGACGCAAACTGCAGACAGCTGCTGATTCTGCAGCTTCATTTTGCTTTGCATCCAATTCCTCCATCACACATAATACTGACGGCCGACTTCAAACCCAACATTTAGAGTCAGGAGTTTTTTACCTAAACATGTATAGATTAAAAAATGAAAGCACAATCTGAATGATGCACTAAAAATACAAACACATTGAAGAGCTCTACTCTGCCCTATAGAAACAAACGCAGACAAAAGCTTAACCTTTCACTTTAATGTACCTGCTGAGCTGCATGACAACCATGCAAACTGAACACTCATTCATATACAGCATTTGAAATGGGATCTTGTGGTTTTACAAGTTAAATGAGTGACCCGTGAGTGCTCACTACCAGACAACAGCATCTCCTGCTCTGTGCAGATGGCTTCTTGAGAAACACAACACCATGCACTATAAGCTTAATGGCAGCGATTTGCACTGCATGCAGTGAAGTTCAATTCCTTTGGGTTTCTCACATCATAAATTGCATGCAAATAAACGGTATAGTGTGAAAAACATGACTCCAAATCAGAACAATATCACAAGCAAAGTCTTTAGAGCATTGCTGTTTTATAGGGACCGGGCAGCATGCCAAAAAGCAGTAAGCCCACCATTTGGCCATTCCAACAGCCAAAGCAGAGCAGGGAACTCCTGCAATCCTGACGGCTTATTGGCCCAAACATGACCGGGCGATCCGCAACCACTCTGACACTGACAATGCAGATGAGTCAATCCAGTTTTCCCGTTCCAACGGGACACGCCTCACTATGAAAAAGAAGATGAAAAAGACGAAGACGTGCTCAGCTGAGCTCATCAAATGAGACAAAACAGATACAAGAAGCATAGAGGGAAGAGGAAATAGCCGTTTGCTTCTAGGAGGCTGGACGACAGGCAGACACTGGACGCTCTTTGAAGCAGAAGATACTTAAGAGTCATAAATGACTTATAATTTCTCAGCAGAGGGTCTGCTTATAATAAAGTTGTCGCCTTTCTCATACACTCAGTCCACTTCTTCAACACAAAAACATCAAGAAACCACATACCCTGACATGTGAAACCCTTTCATCCTGCCTGTCTTTCCGTACAGCATCCATCACTGTGCAAGCATCTGGCACTCTGCGCTGTTGCATTGAGAAAAGTGAAGAGTGGCGAAAATATGATGCACGCATGCATTAGAGAAAAAGATGAGTACTGTCTGGAGCTGTTTGTGTAACAAACCAATGAAGTGCTCAAAAGGTGGGCGAGTGAAGCCGCCTACCATATATTATGACACAGCAAAGGAGAGAGACAGCGAGTAAGAGTAGGAGGCAGGGAGCAACATTAGTCTGGAACCTATATGTCAGATCTTTGCATCAGACTCTACTTTCATCTCTTTTTTATTAGAATTTACAGCTACAACATGAACTAAGCTTTAACTGTCCACAAACAGTCTCATAGAGTTATGTCCCCAATCTCTAAAACCCTAATATACAATTGATACATGTTTAATCAGCACAAATACTTTTGAAAAAAAAAAAAAACACTCAATGTTCACCAGGAGCTGCACTTATCAGGTTATTCAGCAGCAGCACTTTTCTCACCACCAACACAAACACTCCCACGTATAAAAACACAAATTAACGGGCACTGAAACAGTGCGTCCAGAGTAGCCGATGTTTGAATACTGACAATGAAAATGAAATATAAAAGCTGATTTCTTTTCAAACCTAGTAACCAATTCATGTTTAATAGCTTTACTCGTGATTATTTATTTTATAAAATCACTTAATTATTATTGCAGGGTTTGCTGACTGTGCGCAGTTCTCTTTGCAAAGAGGGTGGCAGTAATGACATATAAAGAATACTTGCAAACAGATTCATAAGTTGATGAATGGCACCTATAGCTAAATCTTGGACTTAATCTGGATCATTACCAAATTAAAACAAATTGTTCCGTAGCAAGAGGCACACCTGTTAAAAAATGTCTTAAAATCTGTTCAGAAGTGTTTAATTAATCCTGCTAGCAAACCACAAACTTTCCCTTTTTTTGTACTTTTTGTCTTCAGTAAACACCTCTGACTTCCGATGCCGATATCACCCCCTGGATCATCACCAAAATGCAATGGATTGTTCCAAAGCATACCTCTTCCATACCTCTTCAAGGGATACCTCTGATTAAAAATGTCATTAAAATCCATCCATAACTTTTCAAGTTATCCTATAGACAGACAAAGAAAAACACAAAAAAGTTTCTCAATTCACTAGAACGCGAGTACGGACTCATGTCCTCGCCAAGTATGTTCTTGAGAAGAACACAGGAAAGTTTGGGCTTGGGAAGAACGGGAGCACGCAGCATAAATCTGGGTCAATTGGAACTGAAGCGTACTCGTGGCGTCACCACATGCCCAGCTTGTCTAGAGCTGCATTTCACCTCCTGTTAGGGCTGGGCGATAATTCAATAACGATATATATCGATCGATAGACGTGTGGCGCAATAGAAAAAAAGGGAGTCGACAAAAGTTCGATAAAGAAACGCAGTTTTCCTTCCTTCTCATTGTAGCCTATCATGTAGGTTTATGCTAGTCACTCCCAACCAATCGCAATCGCGGACCCAGGCACGCCGTCACAAAGCGCCGCCCTCTCAAACCACAACACACAGCACATGAAGATGTCGCAGCAATGAGAGGTGGAGGAAATTGTTCCAAAGAAGGGTTTTTGTAGTTCGCCCGTTTGGCAGTATTTCGGTCATGGCAAGTCAGACAAAAAACAAACCGCAGTCATCTGTAAAATGTGTAGGGAACCAGTGAAAACAAAGTCTGATAACACAACCAACTTTTTTTCTTTTCTTTTTTTTTCATCATCTCAGACGCTCACACCCACAGGAGTACGAGCTGTGTAGGCCCCGGCGCGGCTCTAAACTGAGCCATAAACGAGGTGCCAGCAGCACCTCTAGAAGAATGGGGGTGAGAAAAAATGCCCCATAGAAATGCTAGGCTAAAGGGTGAGTTGATTTGGGTTT
>NW_015151952.1:22632-32949 GCF_000732505.1 Cyprinodon variegatus | reverse complement strand
CCTCAAAATGTTGTTCTTATTGTTTATTGTATTTATTTATTTATTGTATTTTAATTATTAATCAAAATATTTCTGTTGAAATTTTATCCTTGTGGTATCGAGTATCGAATATTTTCCTTAGTATCGGTATCGAGTTGAAAAGTTTAGTATCGTGACAACCCTACCTCTAATGATCTTAAAACATACTTTTATTGAACACCAGCAACAAAAAAGAGAACTTTTAACTTTCAGTGATGAAACTATACAGAAGCCTTGTCAGTTGATGACGTTTCACAAGTACACGAGCACATGAGAACGCACAAGTAAACATATTGAGAAACTGCAATATTGTCCTAAAAAAAATTACCTACTTGGTGGAGGTAACAGCAACAATATAGCTAAAAAAAAAATAACTTTTGTTTTTGTTGGCTTGACAATAACAGTAATAATCCTTTAAGAGTTTATACATAGCAGGTCCTCCTTCAGAGGTCAGTAGAGGGTTAAAGAGGTCACTAAAGGGTTAAAGTCCAGGCATGACCATGAGACATTTGCACTGTATGTCTAATAGATCAAAGACATGCAGCTACTTACATCCAAACTAACACATGCTGCAGCTCTGACAGCTATTTTCAGAAGCAGCGAGGCGTTTAAAACTCAACGTTGACGTAGAACGACAGATGTAAGAAGCTATAAGCAAGTGAATATCTGCTCGCTGTGTTGAACACATACAGCATTATTAATGTTGCAAACAAAAGAGAAAGACTTTTAATAAACAACGACAAGGCTATACGCAATATGTGAATAATACATAAGCTGTCATAGCAGAATGGTTTGAAAATAGTACTGAGTGATGTTCTTATATCTTCTCATATTAATGGAGAGAAGCTGGAAGCTAAAACTCTAGTGGACATTGCAGCCTAAATACAAATACAACACAAACACATATTGTTTTTACTGTTCCTGGAACATTATCACACAGAAGGTCTGAAAAACCAGCAGCTTAGAGCAACAATAACTTGGGAAACCCCAGGTCACGTTATGACTGAGAACTTCGTAAAATAAGGTTAAATTGAGAAACATCTGTGTATATACTTTAAACCAATTCTTTAACATACTTAATGAGAAAAAACTGAATACAAGAAATCAGCAAAAGACAGAAAGAGTTGTGGACAACGATTATAGACCTGTGGCGTATAAACTCCACAGGAATATCCATCAGATCACTTCCACACAGTGGCAGACAAGGGAACATGTGCCACGAATGGGAGGAAAAGTGCTGCAAACACATAAATGTTGCAACTTTCATAGCATACAAACACAAATAACAAATGGAACAGAGAAAACATTGCAAAACAGACCACTTCCAGTGAGAAAATAAACAGAAAAAAGAGGAAATAGTCCAAATACCAATAGAAACAACACAGATAGAAAATTTTAATTAATAAATAAGCAGTAAACTCTACACAGAAAAATGGACGTGCATCAGGAAACAAGAGGAAGTCAACGACTAAATCAGATGGAACTGCTTTAATAATGTAAAATATTTGAATACATATGTTTAAGAAAAAATGACGTGAAGGAAAATTAACCTTTTCTTTCTTTCATCCTTTCTTCTAGGCAACAAATTAATGTCCAATCTTTTTTTTTCTTCTTCTTTTGCTTTCATTTTCTATGATTTCTGCATTTTTCATTTGAATGTATTTTTGTGGGATTGTATGTTTTGGAGTATGCATCATCCATAATGTTGCAATAATGCTTACGCCTGTTGGCCAACGCCCTTCAAGAAGATGCAAAACATGAGCATCAACCCCAGAGCCGATGTACATCATCTAAAGCTGCTGCCTGGTAGGAACGCGCCATTATAGTCTGATACCGACATGGACTGCAAGACCACGAAAGGGGAAGAAGCAACTACTCCACTAGCAATTCAAAAACTAGTTTACAGTCTAAATAACACTCAGGCAAATCTCAGTCTTTGCAAAAATGAGCATTAGTCTAGTGAGATCATTTGAAGCGTTTTGGTCCGTTTTAACATTTCCAAATGAATTACGAACTGGTTGGATAATTCCAGCAAACTACTGAGGAACTGGACAACCAAAATATTTGACCCCACTCACACTACAGATTAAATGCAATTCTACCAAAAACTAAGGAAAAAGTTTGTAAAATGCAGATTTTTAAAGAGTATAAATATTTGTCACAACATCACTGTCATTATTACAAAATGTTATTGAAACTCCTGATATGCTTACAACAATAAATCTGACATTAGGAGCAACATCTGGAACTCTAAGGAAAGTTTAAAGTCATGTGATTGTGTGGAGCTCATCCCAAAACATGTGATTCCAGCCAAGTGAGCTGTGGAGATGAGGGTTTTCTTCACAGAAGAGGCATCCGCACTGTAAACACTCAAACTAAACGCATACTTTGACACAGAAACAGAGCACATTCAATCTGGCCTACATGCTTGTGCTAAGAAGTTGAAAATCAGTTAACATGTTTCTAGAAGGAGTAGCAGGTTGGTATTAGAGAGGGAACCCCCACCCCTCATCACCTCGCTAAGATTCTTCACATTCTCAGAGTACCAAACTATGTGTGTTCAAATCTATCAGGGGTCACACCCAGCTTACAGAACAGAAAACATAGAGCTCCATGTCTGCTGTGAAAGGAGAAAGAAAATCTAACCCTTAATTCAACCTGAAAGCCAAAAGGTATGTGGATAATGCAGCGGAGCAAATATCTGATAGAAAACAAAGATTATTGTAAAAAAAAAAACTGCTTTTCATTCTATGGGTCACACAAACTTGAGGTCTGCAATTCATTGAACTCTATAGACCACGAATTACAGAGAAATAATTAATTTGAAGTCTGAATCTCTACTAACAAGGACATAAAGTTCGATCAGAAACAAAAAAAGATCCAGAAGGCAAGCTTAGGTAGAATAGAGGCTGAACTACTCACCTTATGCAGCTCTATGGACTCGATCCAATGCAGTCTGTGCTCGGGATCCTCTGCTCGGAGGTACCAAACGCTGTCATTCACACTGATGTCAAAACGGCACTCGTCAAACTCGTGAGGCTGCGCAAAGAGAGGAGAGGCCTCATGAATAACAACGACGTGAGCTTGGACTATGGAAGGACTATCTAAAAGCATATTAACAAAACTCAACATAAAGTTTTCTTTACCTCCATTAAATTACTGACTTAGCAGCAAAACGCAACACCAACAGCTCTTTGTAAGACTAACTGACTGGGAATGACACATTCTTGAAACACATGGACTCAATCAGGGACAGAAAGCCATACGTCCCACATGATAAACAGAGATTTTAATTGAGAACTGATGTCTTGTGTCTGCAGTGCGGGCCTAGTCCTAAACGACTGCAGCAGGGCTGAGCAAAGAGAAAAAAATTAATTATTAAAAGGGAGAAGTTTGGGTCGTTTTAACTTTTTGCCTTCTCCTTTAGGGAGGAATCCTTCAACTTATTAAGCTCCCCCACCCTGCTCCCCTCACTGACTGCCTTAGGCATCCAAACACATGCAACAAAGAATTTGCCCGTTTCTCCCCAGACTGGAATTTGACCACTGCGCTCAGTTGTGACGAGTTCGGTTCTACAGAGGTTCACAGGAAGTACCAACATGCAGAATATACAGGATTTCTTGTCAGTTTATTTTCCTCCAGGACCCAAAAGAATACAGCTGCTCAGTCAGCTGACACAACCTTACGGCAGCTAAGTTTCATTTAATTTGCTGAATGACGCTCATGTGCTGCCTTATTTGCTGCTGCAGACAACAGTCACATCCCTCCAGATCCTGACAACCAAGTCTGAGCCTGTGCTACTTTATGCAACTTTTTTGGAGACACCCAAATAAGATAGCACATTTCACAAGTTGGACTTTGCAACTGCCAATTAGGTGAAAGGTTCCCTACGATATTTCAGGGCTTTATAATACTAAAGACTTCATCTGGCTGACTGGATATTATAAGAGAAATGCTTCCCCGTTTCTGACGAGAGCCTGAAGATAACCTGCAGTGACGATAGGTGCATCAAGCCGTGACTGTTAACTGGTTAGAGAGAAAGAGAAGTAGCCATCTATCACACTGTGCAGTATCAGACACGGATCATAAAGCACTGCTTTACACTCATCTTTATGGTTTGTTCATTTCTTTTTCACATTGCATAAGCACTCCTGCACAAAAGGGCTGCGTCCAGGACAGAGGAACCCTGTGTAAGCACACAGGAGGTTATAAACCAGAGCTGGAGTAGATTCTGTTCACTTCAGCTGCCAACAATGACTCATTTTTCCAATATTTTCCCTTTTAATTAAATAATACTGGAAGAAAATAGCTCTTCTTTTAGATTTTTATGGAATTTCATATTTATTCCACATCAAAAAATAAAAGATTTGAGTATAGGAGGTATAAAAACTACAAAAACACACCAGTAGTGTTACATAAATAAAATCTAATTATGATTTATGTATTTTAAAATGAAAAACATACATTTTTATAGCTTAACAAAATAAAAATTAACTGTCCTCAGATAAAACTTTTGTACTGAAACCCAATAAGAAAATGAAAAGGCGTCCATTATATTAGGAGGCAATTAATTTTATAAAATTTTCTTGAATTCATATATTAATGATTGACTTAAATTATCTTCTAAAACAGAATCAAGTAAAAAGACTTACACGGCTATGGAAGTATGGGAATTAAAACACCAAAATGCAACTTTTCCAAGAAATCCCAACAGACAAGCTATCTGACTTCACAGGGTAAAATATAATCCCAGCTGCTTTGCCTGCACTGTTTGGTCATTCCAATATAAATAGAAACAGCAGATTATTTAAAAAGCTTGTTTTTCTTTATACTTTAGTCCTCATATCTCTCTGTCACAACACTGAACTGGCTAATATCTAGTAAAACTAAGGAACTAATCATTACATGTCCTAATCAAATCAACCTATAGCAAAAAAAAAAAAGGTTCAGTAACATCATTTGTTTGGAGGCTCAAACAGGAGTGAATATTTAACCAGAGTTTGGAATTTCAGCATATCTCACTCGCACAGAAAAAATGTGATGCCAGTGACTTCGCTGGGCGGTCAGAGTTAACATTTAACAGGGAAAAACATTAGTTTAAAGTATACAAAAAGGTAAAAAATATATATAAATACAAAAAATAATCTGAAAACACTAGGATGGACAGGGTGTACACTGCCTCTCACCCAATGACAGCTAGAATTAGGCAACAGCTGACCTTTTACTGTGCAAGGACAAGCAGGAAAAACAATGATATGGAAGGGTTAGAACAAAGCCTTAGAATTTGCTTATTTAAACAATCTGTATGCCAATGTGATGCATAATGGTTCATTTTAGAAGTCTAACTTAAATGACAGCCACTAATCAAATGAATAAATGAAATCCGACTGTCAGATATAACAGAAACAAAACCACAAGCACTGAAGAAGGAAATCTCCCCCCTAACTATCAAGCTATGAGTGAGCCTGCCATTGCCATTTAAGCTCCAATCACTTTATACCTGATAACTACAACTATACCCTCAAAAACAGGGTTCAGTTTCCAATTATAGTTTCAAAGTATAAGCTGAGAGAATATTTTCTGTAGCCCGTCATAATGTCGAAAATATTACCATTATGTTCCGTCTGAATAAACGAATACTACAACTTAATTAACTGGATTATTCTAACCACCTTGAAGATGTTAGATCTCTTTTTCTAGAGAGTGGTGAAAGACACACTGCATAATGTAGGTGCAAAAACCACACTGTCTGTGTGATGTTAAAGACTAAACATATTTCCTTCTTCTGGGGTCGGTACTTACTGTGATAACAGCCTTACTAAGGCACAGGGAACCTCTGCAGCCATACTCCCGTTCATCCTCCGACTTGTAGTAACTTAGAGTATTGTTTTTCAGCACAACCCATCGGTCCTGCCAGCCGTGTATATAATTCGTCCACTGAAAGCACATAGAACAAACAGCATTCAGTCATCTAAGTCCGCAATCCAATCAATAGACTTCACAAATGACTAATCAAAGTTAAGTTTTCAGGAAATGCAAAGGAAACTAAGAGTTATGGGAAATGATTTTTAAAATTCAAACATTTCCTGAAGTGATAGCAACATTAGTGCACCTCAGGGTGATATTTATATAGCAATTACTTTCCTGAACTTGTTAACTTCATGTTACTTCTTCTATGTTTGCAGAGCATATCGTGTAAGCAACAGAATGAAGATGGACTGTCACCTTTATTGTTATGTAACATGATTGCTTATCAGGGTGGATAAATGTGTCTGAGCGTCTCACACAGATCCAGATGTTGTAGCTGATCTGACTCATCCATCAATTAAAAAGGTTTTAAAGAAAAGTAAAACCTTTCAAATTAAAAGCTTAAATCAGAGTAATTACATCCCCCGCAGGAAAACAATAGAGACCCATAATAAACTCAGAGAATTAAGAAATAGGATACCTTTATTGAACATTTATTTTATATCATTAGTATTCTAGAAGCCTTGTTTTAACACACTTACATGTACTGAAATACTAATGTTGATTCAGTCCATTGTAACTTCCAGATCAATAAATATTTAATTCACAACACCCTTCTTAGTAATGTTTACACACCCTTAATGATATTATGGGGGTAATTAAAACACACGGATTCTTAATTTCGCAGAACTTACTTTGCTTAAAACTCCTCCAAACTCCACAGGCTGTCCGGATTCCGGGTCCACATCCTCATCTGAACCGGACGATGAACTCTTCTCGGACATTGATTTTTCCAAGTCTCCAGAAAGCCTGACTCTGATTTTCTCGACAGCTCAAGGTTAACGGCTTGATTAGCTTATCTGTTTCACGGCGTCACGGCCAAACCCGCAGATACTTCTTGAAATTATGAGCCTAAACGTCAGCGAAACAATGATAACTCATTACCTGCACATGCAAAACATGTAAAAATGGAGCTTGATATTGAAACTTTTCTTTTGCAATATGAAACCATTAGACTTTCTCATAAAAAGTTAGTCTGAACGTGACAGCTGGGTCTCCGTTTCTCGGTTCTGCGGGTTTTGTTTTGAAACTGATGTCGAAAACCAATAAGCCTAGCTAACTTAGTTAGCTGGCAAACGACGCAACTAGCTAACAGTAACTTCAAATGACTCTCAGACGGGAGCAGTTTATCTTAGCTATAGTAGCAGTGGTCGCTAATATGTTCAGCGAAAGGCCTCCGTGTTAGCGGAGCACTACAAACTTACACCTACTAGAAAGAAGCCAAGAACAGCCTCTCTGCTGGTCCGCAGTTCAGTTAGCAGTAGCGAAGCTCTGACTAGCTCTGTTGGGGGAGGAGCTGCAACCACGCTTTACTGTGTACCTGTCAAATTGTCAAGGTAACGAACGTTACAGTCAGACCGGAAGTTGTACAGCCGCTTAAGAAAATAAAAGCATTTAACACGTAGGTCGACTTCATAAAACCTGTTAAACTTGCCCCATGTAATATACGGGCGTTATTAAACGAAGCAAAAATGAATTGCGCAGTATGTGGTCAAATTTGCTTTAACCAATGCAAATATAGAAGTAATGGTGTTATCATATCAACTGCACAAGTGTTCTACAATTCAGGATCGTTTTTCAAATGTTTTGGTTAAAGCTACAGTGTGTAACTTTTAGCGACATCTAGCGGGCAGACTGCAGCAACATGAACATCCCCCCCCCCCCCCGTACTGGAAGACATTTTTACGGGACAAAATGTCTTCCACTACGTCTGCATCACCTACCTTCTCAAGTGATGAGGTTTGTTTACATAGATAATTTTACAGATAGTATTTCATTAGTCTGTGTAGGGTATAGATTTCATGTAGACTTAAGATAATAAATATACCCATTATTTTTTCTACATCGTTGTGACATTTTGGCGATCTCGCAATCACTAGTTTGTTGGCTCTGCGCTGCCGTAGTGCAAAGATGTCTGCCTCCATGGCTGCGAGACCTGCTCCTATGTAATTATAAACAACGAATTCTAAGGCAACGCAAATATTAAGGTTAAGAGGCTGAGCTCGTAGATGATGATAAAATAAGATAGTTATGTATAATATATTACATTTCTGACTGTATATCCCTGTAATTATTACACACTGTAGCTTTAAAACATTTTTAAATTATACTATTGCTATGACTTAAATTAGTAAAGAGAAAATACTCGTGCAATCAATGGCGTAACCACAATAATAACCGTTATGGCAAGCCGTTTTAACATAAATTCGGTTATACCGCCTTAACTTTTAAGATATCTCAAATTGTTTTATGACTAGACGTTTTAGCAATTTAGGATATCTCTAATTATATTTTGACTAGTCAAAATACCTATTCGAGATATCTCTACCTATTCGAGATACCCCACTAAACACACTGTACGTAACGGTTATGGTTTTAATCAACGCTCTGGATTACCCATACTTCCAAATTGTAGTGTAAAAAATAAAATACTCAAATGCATCGTTCTTGTAAGATCTTTATTGCGGTTTGAAACATATATGAGTGTATTTTTTTTACCAACCATCTAATGAACTATGAACAGTTATTAACATAGTAATTAAAAGTACCACTGTCTGCCTTGCTATTGGTGTCTTGTTAAAACGGCTCACCATCCTGTTGAAATCTGGCATGTGTTGGGGTATAAATAAGGTCCGGTCAATCAGGTAATTACCAGGTGGGTTTAACATGAATTTTGTACACAATTACATCTGCAAAGAGATGTCCTAGTCCACATTTGCATAGGGTGCCAACCAGATATCAGTGACAGGGCCCCTAAGAGGTCGTGGGCCTCTAAGCAACTGCAGTCTCTGCTTACTGATAGATACGCCATTGCGTGTAATAAGATATTAAACATAAAAATACGGTGAATTCCTTCCCCACTATCTACTGATTTTAATCTGGTTGATACACTTTTCCCATGCAGACATGTTTGCCATTCTGGAGTTATTTCCGGATGCAAATGTGCATAGCCCTGATGTGAACAGAGTGAGCGCAATCCAGCACTTTAATGCTGGCCAGCAACCTCAAATCAAAATCAGAGTTTAAACATATCTGAGGTCAACATTGTCATGGGAAAGGCTGTCTACACTCGCTAATCTCTCCATTGAGCAAGAAGTAAGTGGATATGGATCATCTCATTGCAAGATTTGCTGAAGCCAAGGCTTGAAAAAATAGACTTTAGTGAGAAAGAGAATACAACTACTAGAAAAGGGGACAAAAAAGCATTGAGAGGGGAACAACAAGAAAAAGGGAAAAAGAAAAGGGGGAAACAAGGAAAAAAAGCATTGAGAGGAAAACGACAAGAAAATTGACTCTTTTCTATGTGTTGTCTTCAAAATCCAAGGGGGGCCCCTGCCTGTCTTTGCCTAGGGCCCCCAATTTCCTAGATCCGCCCCTGGTTACACTAGATGTGATTATTAACTTCCATTTTCTTTACTCAAGAGCTCCTTTTTTGTACCAATTTCGCTTGACCACTCCCTGCTTTCTTTTTAAATTTAAAATTAAATAAAGGGCCTTTATGTGGATTTTTGTGAAACTTTGAAGTTTCTTTTTCTTTTTGTTTTTATTTCAATTTTTATTTTAATCTGACTGGAATTAAAATCATTTTCAAAATCACTTTTTAAAATTTCTGTTTCTTATTTGGCTAATGTGATTGCTGTTGGTGTAGCTGTTCAGAGAGGCAGTCAATATAAAACATTGTATATTCACACCAATAAAGACCTTTTTTCTATTTGCCTGTGTATTGTCTACACATTTCTTGCACTGCAGTCACATCAATGACAGTGAAGTCTAAGGTTCATGAAGTCCACTCATATCAGGAGATATATCAGCTTTTATTTCAGGCCATAAACTTTTTTTTAAACACAAAAACCTTACCCTGTTATTGTGTAGAATTGGTGGTGGAGGTCTTTGATCAGTTCATATCAGACGCAAGTCCTTTTGGTGATTCTTTGAGAGTTTAAATCAGGATTAAAAGGTTTAAGGCTGGTCTAATGACATAGTATAACTGTATAACGGCTTTAGCTCTTGTATTGTATTCAATAAGTTGTATTTTATATTTATAAAATGCAACTTATAGTATTTTGCTTCTATATTTTATGTTATATTTTATATTTCTATTTTTATAACAATACTTTGAGGGAAACAATCATGTCAAAACTATAAAAAATGTGGTGAAGTCATAATAAACTGATATGACTTAATAACCATCCATGTAGATATACATATATCTATATACATATATGTACATGTCGATATATGTTTATATATATATTTATTTTTATATATATA
>NW_015151952.1:14049-22483 GCF_000732505.1 Cyprinodon variegatus | reverse complement strand
GCAATAATAATAACCATAGCTTATTAATTGTGAGTCATGTTAAAATGATTGTTTTCAGCTCTGTTTCCGACTTCGTCGATGATGACGTACGCGGAAGTGCCGCCAAAACCGCCTTTGTCATTATTTTTAAACATGTAGCTACATAACACCGGCAACCAGCAGAAGAATAAATATTGTTCCTACTCTTGAATCAGGTAAATGGTTTTACAGATTGAGATTGTTCGACTTATTTTTTTTGAGGATTTAACTAGCAAAAGGGATACAGAAAGTACTAAAGTGCTATGTTTGTATTTAGACGATAAAACAAAATTTAACCGATCCGACAAGTTGGACAAGTTACAGAGTAGAGTTATTGAAACAACACAAGGCAAGATGGAGAATGCAGGATCGACAAAAGAGGAGAACCTCCTTTCTAGAATAGCGCTGAATGACAACAAGGCTGGGATGGAGGGACTTGACAGGGACAAGATAAACAAGATCATCATGGAGGCATCAAAGGTAGGAACCCCCACACATCTGATACCAGAGCTTCTTCATATGTTCATATTCACTAGCAGATAAACACCCGAGTTAATGTAAACAACTAGGATTACTGTAATAAAACTTGTCCTTTGTTTATAAAATATTATAATATAGGGCTCAGGTTCCTGAGTATTTATCTTTGTAATTTTATTTCTTATCCCCAAAAGTTCCTTCTTTCTGCCTTGTTGATACCATAGCATAAGCATTACCTGCATGCAGATTACAAAATACATTAAAAACACTTCAAAAACTTAAATTTGAAAGCAATATATAATTTTGACTTGTATTATTGTGTAGGAATCTGGTATTTTATTTCTAATGAGGCATGATTGCTCTATTTTTTTCCTTTCTCCTACAGGGTTCCAGGTTTTATGAGAACGAGGTGAAGAAAGAGCAACAGGTGAACCAGCGAATTGAGAAATTGATGCAACAAAAGGCTCAGATCACAGATCAGCAGCTAAAGAAGGCACAAACACAGGTTAGACATTATACGGGACTTATGTGTAGAGTTATTCTCATTTGATGAAATAACAAAAACATCTCTGTTTAGGTGGAAAAAATGGCTTCTGAGCTTGAGAAAACTCGTGATCTAAGCCGAGTGATTGTACATGTGGACATGGATGCCTTCTATGCAGCTGTAGAGATGAGAGACTGCCCTGAGCTGAAAGACAAACCCATGGCTGTCGGATCCATGAGCATGCTGGTAGGTATAGGTGGAGTAATTCCAATATGTCTCGTCCCTAATTGTCTAAAATCCCAATTTTTTTTTAAGTTTTTTTTTTATTTTATTTCTAACCAGGTTTGAAACTTCCATTCCAAAGCAATGGGTCATAAACTAATGTAGTGCTTGAATTATACTTTGCAGTTTAAGTGAGTAATTGACAAATTAAAATAAAAATCACTAACCTACAGGGTTCTTTTCATATTCTTAAAGGGAATTAAATGGTGAGAAGCTCTAGTTGTTATACAGAGAGAAGGAAGAAGGTGCATTGGTCATATGACGGCAACATTTTACCTTTTTGTCTGAGATTTGAAAACCGTTATCAAGCTGTGGGGAAGTTTTCTCTTTATAGAATAAAAAGCTGCTCAGAGTTGGTGGGAACATGGGTGGGGCTAAATAGAGGTGCAACACTAGAACAATAACACATTTCTGTCTAAAAGTGAGCAAAGCAGTTTATAACATTTTTACATTTTCAGTCGACATCGAACTACCACGCCAGGAAATATGGAGTCCGAGCAGCAATGCCTGGCTTCATTGCAAAGAAACTTTGCCCCAGCCTGGTGATCGTTCCTCTTAACTTTGACAAATACAGAGCCGTGAGTGAGGAGGTAAGAGCTAACCAATTAAAGTACATTCCTATCGGGGATTTTATGACCCATGAGGAGGTGCTCATGAATTTTATCTTTCAGATAAGGGAGATCTTTGCCGAATATGATCCTAACTTTCAGCCAATGAGCCTGGATGAAGCCTATTTAGATTTTACAGATCACCTGGAGCAGAGGCAGAGCTGGCCAGAGTCCTCACGTACGCACCGCTACAGATCCGGGAGCAACACGCCAGGCAGGATTTTATTACATTACATTGCTTTACAAAGGATGCACCTCACTAATTAGAAATATTACTTTAAAGGTGATTTACTTCAGCAATAAGACCTGATGCACCTTCTTAATGATAATAAACCCCAAACTCTGTATTCGAAAAATTGAATATTAAATAAAATAAACATAAAAAATTATTATAGTTGTCCCACTATGTGTATACTAAGCAGTTAGTACCTAGTTGAGGCTCCTTTTACATAGATTACTGCATCAATGCAGCGTGACATGGAGGCCATCAGTTGCTATGATATGTATTTTCATTCTCCTGATAATACTCCATAGATCTGTGGGGTTTCAGTCATGCCAGTTTATTGGTCAGACATGCAACTCTTGAGCACACTTTCTTTCCCATTCATCTCAAGACTGATTTTATCTTTTGCTTGTTCACCTTTCTCCAATCTTGTTTTCCTTACACTATTCCTTCTATTTAATTTGCTGAATAAATTTATAAAAAA
This sequence comes from Cyprinodon variegatus, assembly GCF_000732505.1. NCBI lineage: Eukaryota > Metazoa > Chordata > Actinopteri > Cyprinodontiformes > Cyprinodontidae > Cyprinodon > Cyprinodon variegatus. The sequence continues at coordinate 19,907 of NW_015151952.1, read as the reverse complement.
AGAAACATAAAAAACTGTTTTAATGACTTTCTATTTATTCAGATGCACCTTTATTATTTTGATAGGTAATGATACACTTCTTTTATAGACCTGAATCCCCTCTCATCTTGGTTCGTAATGTCTTCCTTACAGCTGATAAGCAGCTTGAGCCTCGTCAGAAAGACGAAGGGACAGACCTCTCCCCGATCCTGTTTGAGGACAGTCCGAGCTGCTCTGAAGAGGATGCAGGCGGTCCCTTTGAACTGTTTGGGACATCTGTCGAAGAGGCTGTAAGAGAGATGCGCTTCCGTATTGAGCAGAGGACCACGTTGACAGCCAGCGCAGGTGAGAGGGAAGCAAATACAGAGGTTCCAACATGTTGCCACAAAAACTTCCTGTAGTTTGACTTTTTTTTTTAGTAAGATGCAGAGAAATTGTGAGATTGGTCTTTGGTTTTCCCAGGCCACATGGAGGTTGGAGTAACATAGCACTACCCACCTCCCATATATTGCTGTGAACTCTTATTCATTTGCCCGAAACAAGGCTATTTTACCATTCCCATAGTGGTAGATTTGACCGGTATAAATCTGGGAGCAATATCATTGCAGCCCATCCATCCATTTTCCGTTACGTTTATCCCTGCTGGTGCTGCGAGGGTTGCCTATCTCCAGCTGTACCCCGCCTCTCGAAAAATGGGTTGACAGGTCACCAGTCTATTGCAGAGCAACAAACAGAACAAAGAACCATTCATTTATACACACACACACATGAGGAGAAATTAGAGAAGTCAATAAACTTAACAGTCATGTTTTTGGACTTTGGGAGGAAGCCGGAGTACCTGGAGAGAACCCTTGCATGCACTGGGAGTACATGCAAACTCCAGGAATCAAACCTAGAACCTTCTTGCTGCAAGGCAGCAGTGCTACCCACTGCACCTTTGTGCAGCCCATCATTGCAGTCCATATTCTTTTAATCATTAAGAAGATTAGGGACGCCTTTTTCCCTATTAATCTAAATCTTTTGTTCCATCTTCTAGGAATCGCTCCTAACATGATGCTTGCCAAGGTGTGCAGCGACAAGAACAAGCCCAACGGACAATACAGACTGCCCCCCACCAGAGAGGCGGTCATGGACTTCATCCAGAAACTTCCTGTCCGCAAAGTAAGGCAAAGATCACCCATACAGTAACCCAACTAGCTGTGATCTTGAGTTTCATCTCGACATATGTGAGGGAAACTTTGTAGTGTTTTGAAGGACAATCACTTTGTTGTTTACACATCAATGCTGATCAGATAAATGATGCAAATCTTTCGGATTTCCTTGCTCATCTGCTGTCTGATGATTTGCTATTAAAGTGATTTAATCAGTGCATGATTAGCTAATTACCCCAAAATATTACAGCAAATATTAATCTTTAAGTTGCAGTTTATAGGTACCCACATCAAAATTTAACACATAGATGTGATGTTTTTTCTCTGGGCTCGTCTTTGTTACCAGTTGCAAAAGAGTATTTATTTCTTGTTTATATGAAAGGCTTACGGATCTTGTAGATTTCCCTGCAGATCTATGAATGTAGAACACTACAGGATCTCAGGGTTGCTCAACTTTGGCTATAGCTCAAGTGTTATCTTAGTCAAAACTGTGTAACACTGTATCGTCCGCTCAGGTTTGCGGGATTGGGAAGGTGAGCGAGAAAATGCTGAACGCCCTGGGCATCACCACCTGCTCTGATCTCAGCAAGCAGATGGCGCTGTTGTCATTGCTGTTCTCTGAGACGTCTTGGCATCATTTCATCCAGATTTCTCTGGGTTTGAGCTCCACACACATACCCAGGTACTGAACTGTATTTAATGCAAAAAAACAAAACAAAAAAAAATCTTTGATAGAAGCTCATTCTTCCTGTTCTTATCTCCATACAGGCATGAAGAACGAAAAAGCATAAGTACTGAAAGGTAGGCTTTTAAATAGATGTCTATTTTCTGTTAATGTGAGTCATGGATTCTGTGCCTGTCCTTTGATTTTAACTCTGACCTATGTTGACAGGACATTTAAAGAGCTGAGTAAACCCGAGGAGCAGTTTTCTTTCTGCAGAGAGCTGTGTGAGGATCTAGCAGAGGACTTGAAGAAAGAAGCTCTGAAGGTTTGGAACAAGACCTTCTCTTTTGAATTATTCGATCTTCTGCGCTCATTACCTTGATATAGTGATGCTCAGTAAAAATAGAATAGAATAGAATAGAATAGAATAGAATAGAATAGAAAATCCCTTTATTGTCCCACAATGGGGAAATTGTGTTTACAGCAGCGGAAAGATTATAGAAAAAATGGTCTCAGAAATGTGGACCTTAGAAAAATGTATAAGAATAACATAACAATGAAGAGTCATAAGATACACAATAAAATACTGTAAAGTGTTTTAACAATATAAAACTGTGCACCTGGAGAATAAATAACCAATATACAACTATGGACATTTTAATAGTAATGGATATTTGAAAATAGCAGCAACATCAGAGATTTGCAAAATAAAAGCAGCAGGTTATTCAACTGACTAAGGTAGAAACTGTTCAAAATCAGCATGACTTTAAGAACTTATTGAGGTTGTTGGGAACAGTGGTGGTTATAGAGCCTTACAGCTGCTGGGAGGAAGGATCTGTGATAACACTCCCTGCTCCCTAAAGATATGAAATACCTTAGAATAGGGCTCACAAAAAAATAACTTAATTTGTATATTTTTAGTTATGCCAACTTGAGGAGCAGGTAATGGCTGTCTTTGCTTCAGCGTCCAAACCACAACCTTTTGGACTTATTTACTGTCTTCCCACACTGCTTATTGTGTCAAAGAGGCGGGTGTAGAATCTAAATGTATTAGAATGACAGCTTACTGTGATTATGATTTCAATAAAGGACATATTTCATTGTCTTTATCATTCATGGCAATTTAAAGTTGATATATCAAATACGTAATGGATCCATGCAGACTGCTGCAGTTGCAGTTTTGCAAACATTGATTTTACAGTTACAGTCCCAATTCAACATGCCGTGCAGCTCTAAGAGATAAACATGGGTTCTTGTTTCACTTCATGATAGCTTGCAGAGAAAAAAAGGGTAATTTCAGATCAATAATTATTCGATGGCTCTTTTGTTGTACAATTAGTAATAAAAGGTGCGATTAAAACTCAATTCCAGTCAAAATCTTGTAAAGATGCATGAAAAAACATGACGTTTTCGGGGTCTGCCCCAAGCATCCCTTCAGCTCCAAACCAAATCTTTTTACATTTACCGTGACCTGTCCGTTTCTTTTACAGAAACAGCTATCACCCCCCTGCCTGAGTCCCTTGATAGCAAGAGAAAATAGAGGAACATTAATGAGACAGCAGGGGCTACTATCAGCCTCAGAACTTCCCCCCTGGAGTCGAAAACATTACGATGAAAACTGACAAAACGCACACTGACAGATCTGTCATTGATATGCCACATTAGACAGATTCCCATCTCCTCCTTTTCCAGCACCTTCGGAAGAGTCCTGTTGATCATACTGCCACAGCAGAGAGATTTGTTAAGCGTATTTCCTTCTTTTTTTCTTTGTTTTTTTTAAGGGTAAAACGGTCACTCTGAAGCTAAAGAATGTGAACTTTGAGGTGAAAACCAGGGCACAGACGCTCCCCTATGCCGTGGCCACAGTGGAGGACATCTTTGCTGTTGCTAAAGACTTACTGAAAATGGAAATAGAAAATGAAAGCCCTCAGCCACTCCGACTGAGACTCATGGGTAATTAAATTACATTCAGCAGCACAAATGACAAATCGATTGCCAAGCTACTTAGAAATCTAAATGATCTGTCCAAAGCTGCATACGGGAGATTTTAAAGCACTCAAACCTCTTGAACTTTTTTAGTTTTTAGCCACAAACAGACCGACACAAAGGATTGCAGGATGGTGAAGTGGACGATCTTTCACTTTCTTTTAAAAAAAAAATATAAATCTGAAAAGTGAAGCAGGCATTTGTGTAAAACCCTACTCCTTTTAGACAAATGACACTTGTTTGAGGACCAGAATGTTTTGTACAAAGAGGACAGGTGGTTTAAAAGGGGTGTGAAGGAAGCCATTTATGTTAAAAAAGAAAAAAACAAAATTAAGCAGAGGGCGAGGACTCGGGTATCAGCTCTCAAAAACCTATAACACAGCGACTGAGTTGATTCCTTCCCACTATCACCTCAGTCCTCATCGCCATGTAGGTGATCAAAGCATCACACCTTTACACCAGGCCAATAATGACCCTAATGGCTCAGTCAAAGTCCAGACAAAACCATTTCAGAATCTGTGGCAAGGATAATCAAGTAATGGCTTAATCCAGCCTGACTGAGGCTTTAAAGCGGGTAGTTTTAAGCAGGTGATAGAAACAAACCCCATTAGACCACATGCTGTACATGCAGCAGAAGGTATCAGAGGCATCAATAGAAATGCATACAAAACATTTAGAAATCAAATCTGTCCAAGTTTGTGTAGTTTTTTTTTTTTTTTTACTCAAAAGCTAAAAAAAACAAACCCAAATGATTTGAATACATTTAAAGGCATTGTACTTGGGTTTCTTTCTAAAGATTTTCTGATTAGTTCCCTTTGTTCTCACAGGTGTTCGGATATCCACCTTTGTTAGCTCAGATGACAAAACTCCGATGCAGAAAAGCATCATTAGCTTTCTTCAGCCAGGCAAGACAGACTGCGGTCGTCCTTCCCAAATAATGAACCAAATTGCAGTAGAAGGTAATTCATGTGATCAGTCCATCCAGACATCTCAGTTTGTCCATGATCCACCAGCGAAGAATGGTCCGAAACAAAGCAAGGCTTTGTGGAGGAGTAAGCAGAGGCCCCCTGGAGAGGAACCACAGCAGTCTTTCTTTCAAAGAGCTCAGGCCAACAGACTACAAATCCAGGCTGCAAAAGCAACTTCACTGGATGAAGGATGTGATGTTCCTCTGATTACCTCTAACAACAGGGCAGAGTCATCGAAACAAGCAAACACAATTGAATGTGCAGTCCTAGATTCTGAAAATGTCCAGACTTTGCAGTCTCATGCATCCATGTCAGGTTGTTGGGCTGTCACAGAAACCCTCACATGTCCTGTGTGCTTCAGGAAAGTGGAGACCGCTGATCTGAATGTCTTTAACGGGCATATAGACTCCTGTCTCAGTGACGCTGCAAGGAAGGAAGACTCAGACTCTGAGTCGGACCTGAATCCAGAAAATCACCGCCTAAAATCTGTAGTTGCACCCGAACAGGAGAAGCAGTTTGATTCGAGCAGAGCATCACCTCAAGAAGGACAGCAGACCTTGAAGAACGATTTGGATTCACCGATTAAAGCTGGCAGCAAGCCTGGGGCCCTTCCACAGCAGTCACCCCACAGTGATCGCCCCCCCCTTACCTGCCCCATATGTCAGCAGATCCAAGAGACGGACGACCTCGCCACCTTCAACCACCATGTGGACCTCTGCCTCAATCAGGAGGTCCTGCATGAACTCGGAGGTCAGGTGGCATTTTCTGGAAAACACCCTGCTGTTAAAAATAACCAAAACATTGGTAAGAATGTCTACTTTAATTCACTTCTCATAGCTTCAAACCATCTTTTCTTTACCTGGTTATATGATCATGTATTTGTAACCTGGAAAAAAAATGAAACAGGACAATCCTTGGGGTTCCCATGTGTATAAACACAATGCCAGGGGAAGACAATGAGCATGGAGCAGAAATCATTACTGTCAATCAATTCAGAAAGTATTATAAAGAGCAGTTATCATACTGGGTCAGATCCCAGCAGCTAAGGTCAGCCTTCCTTCCTTCCTTCCTTCCTTCCTTCCTTCCTTCCTTCCTTCCTTCCTTCCTTCC
>NW_015151952.1:4071-13962 GCF_000732505.1 Cyprinodon variegatus | reverse complement strand
CCTTCCTTCCTTCCTTCCTTCCTTCCTTCCTTCCTTCCTTCCTTCCTTCCTTCCTTCCTCTCTGTCTCTCTCTCTCTCATAAATTACTATCTTAGAACAAATGTATGTATATCTATTCCAATGAACCAAGTACAATAAGGTGTTCCCAGATCAAGATGCATGATAAAGTGTATCATATAATTTTTTATATAACTGTAGACACCAGATCAAACTGTCCAGCAGAGAGACATATGCTTCCCTTTGTCTTCTGAAAGGTTCATTTTGTTCTGCTGCTTCTGCACAGCAAGAATCAACTACTGCCTACTAGTTTATGTTAACAATGGGGCTCCAGGTATACTATTAGCTTCCTCATAGATCTTAAGTGTAATGGAAGACACCGTGCTGTTAAAAGTATCCATAACCTGTGAGCACATCCTTTCTTTGGAGGGAACAGAAGCATTGTTTTATTTCAAAGGGCTCTCAGTGGCCTGTGACCCTTACTGACAGTGGAACTGTATGAGAAGGTCTTATTGATCCCGACAGAGAAAGGACATCTCATTTCACCCCTGCCACCAACCCCCCCCCCCTCTTGGAAATGGCATTCAATCTATCCGTCCTATCTATCCCCAACAATGAACTAAGGCCTGTTTTTTCTCTGAAACAAGCTTCTAGAAACGAGCTCTTTATGTTTCTCAAGAGATGTTGCATCTATGTAGCTCCTCAATGGGTGTCTGTTTCCACTGAGAGACCAGAGGAGCTCCTTTTTCTCCTCCATCTAACAGGTTGCATGTCTCTGCTTGCAGACGTCGGGCATCCCCTGCCAAGGCAAGCCAGTAAAGGAAAGAGCAAACGGTGAGGCGATTTAATGGCTTTCCATATGCTGTTCCCAAATGTTTTCTCTTTGCAAAACAATTCAGACCAATGAACTGTTAGGGATTTTGTAATACTATAAACACATTAAATGTATAGAGAAGGAATTTCAGGAATTTATGAAAAGACTTTAAAAAAAAAATTTGCCCATCCCAAAAGTGAGCATCCGCAAAAAAAAAAAGATAGCTAGTAGCTACGGACAATAACGTAGGACAGCCGTACGTAAACATATAACCAGAATGATTGACAATTAGGAGGACCACTTATTTTGATAATCCACCCGGAAATAAAAGATCTTCCTCTATACCTTTAAGCATGGTTATTTTATTAGTGTGCGCGTTAAATCAATGCAAGTTAACCTGAAATTTTTCATGAGATTTTTAAGTCTTGCCATAGATCCTTAGCTGAGTTTATGCTTGACTTTGACTTGACCATTAGAATTAAGGGTTAGAATAAAGGATTTAATCACTTGTTCTTGTTTAGGTGAAATATGGATCATATAGAAAACACTGGTTTTTAAGAACTGGAGGCGCCTGCCCCAGTAATCCAAACTATCCCACTGTAGCTCTCTTGAGTGAAACCAATGATAATATCCTTGAATAACTGCCATTTTCCCTGTCTTCCTTTCTTGTTGTAGACGAGACACACCTTCTTCTCCTCCATCTAAAAAAGCCAAAAGCTTAGGATCCTGCAACACCATCGACAAGTTCTTCAGGTGAATGTAACGACGTGGGAAATGTCAGGAAGCCGGGTTGAATTGAAGATATTTCCTGCAACAATAAGAGCCACTCTGAAGGTTTTATGCTGGCTAGCTTTAGTCCTGCCAGGACCTGGCAGCCCCGCACATAAGGACACATTCTTAGCTTTCTGCTGCTACCAGAAGCCAAGCACTTGCACTGATTAATTCCTTTTAAGCAATAAGTAAATTTGGAGGTGACTTTTAAAGTTTGCAGATACCAGATTATTTATATATATATATAGTTTTTTGGCAACATAATGGGTTGTGTATTGAACATTGGTATAAACAGCCACATGGTCGTCTTTGAAAATAGATTTTATATTTAGCAAAACAGCAAAAAAGGAGTGAAATACAACATAATACAATAGTATTTATTTCATGAAGTATATGCTGTCCATTTTAATCTCTGGATTTTCTTCCTTTGCACACTCATTTGAAATCCAAATGAAACTAATGTATAAATATAGTCAATTAAAGATGAGGATATCTGCTAACTATTTTATTTATGTTATTTTAATCTTTGCCTGTTTTATTCATCTTTTGTGTTACAACATGTTTCTGTCAACAAGCAATAAATATTAAACCTAAAATCTTGTTGAAATCACTGCTCACTCAGTTCCCATTTAACACTTCATTTATTTTTGCAGTGCAGTTAAAAAGGGAAACTCCTAATTGTTTTATTCATAACAGTCATGGTGTAATAGATGTCAACTGTAGGTGTGAAAAACTTCTCGTTTCTTTACAGTCTGTAAGTAACGGAACCGTTATAAGTCCACAAAATGCTGTGGTCTTATATATATGTATGTGTATATATATATATATATGTGTGTGTGTGTGTGTGTGTGTATATGGACTCACTGTATATAACCTACTGTATAAAACCCATGCACCGGTTCCTCCTTTTGGCACCTTCTTCTTTTTGACTATTGAGCCGATGTAAAAACTAAATTCTTCACTGTGAGATCAATAAAGTCAATCAATTACATTATGTTATTCAGAAGAGGTAAATAGTTCTGCCACCCTCGAGTTGAATACAGCTGATGCTAGTAATGGTAAATATTATGAGCTGACTTTGTGGGCGTGACCCAGGAAAGCAAACATGGATCAACCTTCAGAAAACAGAAGACTTAGACTTCCTTTTAACCTTCTGCTGTTTCTCTCCTTCCACTTAAGTAGTGTGTGAAACTGGGGTAAAACATTCTAACCTGACTCCTTACAAATAGCTAATTTATATGAGGTTGACATGGAGAGAAGAGTTTTGGCTCTGAGGAACAAGATCAAAGATCATTGTCCCAAAAAGGAAAATCTGGACCTTCCAAAGTGGATGCGACAGGAGACTCTCATGGGGCTCAGCAAGCACGCAGACAGAGAGACTGACGGAAGCTTTGACACCAACGAAATGTGTGAGTTTGCAACATCATAAAAAAGGAAAATAACGTTTTTTGTTCAAAACTTGTTTTAAAACTCTATTAGCAGCTTTTTTTTATTTGCCCCAGTTCTGTATGCTGCATAGTAAATTAGTTTTTATTTACTCATTTTTAAAAAATCTTTAAAATAAAAATATTCTTACTAGGATAAAAAGAAACCCTCTACCACATACGGAGTCTTAGAATTAGAGTTCAGATCATTTTAAATGTTCTAAAAGAACTTCATTGCTTCTGCTCATTTCAGTAGTCAGATATATTTACATTATAATGTCCCTGCAGAACATTGTTTGTTCTTGAAGGAGGCATGGAGATGCATCAGTTTAAAGGAAGATATCACAAACTAGTGTGACAAGTTTACTGTAGTAATATGTTTTTTAGGTTTGAACAATAGTTATGACATCTAGAGCATTTTACTGTGGTATAATATTAAAAACTTTAAACATTATTTAAAAAGTAATATTCATGTTGTATTCATATGATAATGTTCTTTAAACTTCTGTAGCATTATAATGTGGTATGAATCTGCTGTGGTGGTTTTCCTATGATTCTATAAGAAATAGCCCCAATTCTGATTTAACATTTTTATGAAATATCACATAGATTACCATTAGGCTTAGTCAGCTATTACATTTGCTTTTATTTTAAGTTCAAGAATAATTTTGATTAGAGTTTTTATTTCGCCATATGTAAATACAGTTGTACAATATAATGCAGATTTTGGTTTTGTTCTTTTTTCTGCAGTGTTTTTCTTCTTTCTTTTTTTTCTTGTAGATCTTTGGTAGAACATTGATAATTTTTTATCCACAACAGCAAAGCTCATATAAATTGACACTTTTTATGTCTTTTGTAAATATTAACCTAATTTCTCAGTTTTGTCAGATTGCTGTTTGTTTTGTTTTTTTTCGGGCTGGAAATTAAATCTTTTTGCACAGCTCCTTGGAAGAGGTGTGAAAAAGGAGATTTTATTGGTTGATTAGTGCAACCCCAAAACATATTCAAACCTAACAAAGAACCAAAAGCTATTCTATAAAATTTTAAAATGAACAGCAACATACTTTGTGAGACTGTATCAGTTTTACCTTTTATTCATATCAGCCAGCTCTTCTTTTTTTTCCTTTAATGTTGCTAAAAGTCCCATTTTGATTCCTGCACAGTTCTTTGACATTTTAGTCTGACATTCAGCACCTTAGATTAATTAATGCATTATCAAACATTTCTATCAAACAACTATAAAAAAGCTCAGATCATAACTTGTCTACCAAAGCTTCATGATTGTATAGGGTGTTGATATGGTGTGTATGGAGACCATAGAGAAGTATTGTGGTTTATACATAGCGGCAAGAATTTTAAAGAATTTTATAAGTATTGTATTATTTAACTGGCCCCATGCAAGGACACCAATTATACAAAAATAAAAATGTATTTATTTATTTATTATAAAATTGTATTTAGTTTAGATGTATTCAGTTTAGATGTTGCTAATGGCTTTTATCAACCTAAATAGTTGCTTTTTGTGTTGTTCTTATATAACTATTACACACATTTGGAAAAAAGAAATTTGCTTTACTAATAAAACAAGAGATATTAACACACTGTATATTCTAAAGGGTGTTAGGTTGGGCAGAGGTTTGTAGAGGACCCAAATGCAGAGGCAGAAGCTGAGGTGGTTTCTTGCAGATTTAAGAAGGAGTAGTGGCAACAGAACCATAAATCCGTAAATAACTCATATGGGAACATATGGGTTTAGGAGGGGATGAAGGAATGAAAAGAATCCAGCCAACAGTAACTGCAGAGGAGGAGTATAAATGCCAAAAAGAACAATGGATGGAGTAAGAACTGATTGGGAGCAGGTGTAAACAGAAGGAGCTAGAAGGGAGCTGGGGGAAAGGAGGCTGATACAAGGGGGCAACAGAGAGTAAACAAGAAATGCATAAGAACTCAAATGCAAACACAAAACAATTAGAATGAACTGAAATTAAATTACCTAGAAAACAGAATGTCATAAATTAAAGTGTAACTGAAAAGAAAAAAGAAAACTTAAACAGAACCAAAAACTGCAGAATCATGACAAGGGGAAGGGTTTAGACATTCTACCCTATAAAGTCTAGCCATATCCCCTCTGGATGGATTTACTAGTATACTATATTAAGGCAAGTGGTGTCAAACATTATTTCTTCACCAAGTAGATGTGGCTCACCACCAGACTCAAATATTAGCTCATGAGTAGTGCTCTATAGAAAACGTCTGCATTCTAGCGAGAAAATTTGGCCATTTTATTCAGGTGTGTCAGGCAGGGGATACACACCAAAGTTACAGGAACCCAGGCCTCAAGGCTTGAGATTGAGAGCATAGCTTTATGGGAATTGTAATGTTTTTCGATTTAGTTTTGGTGAATACTGTGCTGTTAATATGATCATATGGTGCAGAAGAGAAGCATTCGCAAACCATGACCCCTTCGCTTCTATACTTCACAGAAGGCATGATGTTCATTAGCTTTACACTCTTGACCAAAAATGTAAGACCTCTTAAGACAGTTTTAAGTAAAACTACAAAAAGCAAAAAGATTAAATGGGAGTGAGACAAAAACAACAACAAAAAAAAAAAAAACAACTTAAAGTAGTTTTCTGCAATCAATCATTATACTGAAATCGGCTGTTCATTAGCTCATCAAAGGTTAAACTAAATAGAATTTAAAAGTCTTAATTTTTGCCAAAATGTGGATCTGTGGAAGTAAGACAGTCATTTTAAATTTCTTCAAAATTCCTAAAGATTGTGGAGCAAAAGGTCAAGTGATAGACCCAAAACAATTGATCTGACTCTGAAAAATCATCTGGCTGTCCGTCAAGATATTGGAGCATCCACAGCCGAAGTTAAGCTTGTCCCCGATGCAAGCTGCAGTAAGATAATCATCAGGCAGAATCTGCAAGGGAGACGGTTTAAGGCAAGGTGTCTTTCAAGGCCTCTTCTCCTTCAGTGGCAGAAAATCCCCAGTTGGAAATCAAACAAGATTTTTCCTGTAGTCCAATTTTTTTTTTTATTCTCTCTGGTCAACTTCAGTCTGTCCATGTTTTTTTTTTTTTTTTTTTATTATTCCTTAATGTCTATCCAATTATCATTGGATGTCAATGTAGTTTCTACTTAGGATTGTGTTACTACACACTTTACAGTTCTGGGTGATCAAATTCTAGATGAGTAAACTGCCAAAACAAATGTTTATGATGGATAAAATCAGTAGATCCTTAACAAGAAAGAATGAATTTCTGAATTTCCATGATAAACATATTGAATTAATCCACATTATAGTGTTTTGGTGTAAACTAAACTGGTTGTGTGTGTGTGGACCCCCCGCCCCCCTAAATGTGGAGCAGTGCTTGACATCGAGAAGCAGTTCATGGAGGCAGCAAAGAGGGACGATGTGAAGACCATGAAGTATCTTGCAAAAAGTGTGAATGTTAACGCAAAGAATGTGGTGAGTAGAAAACATAACGTAGAATGTCATCCTGCAAGAAAAGTATAAAAAGCAATATAGTTTAGCAGAAACTTTCTGTAAAGAAGCCGCAGTAATGTGATCTACAAAAACAGCACAACAGGACAGCCCTTCACTACGCAGTAGCTGGCAAAAACAAGGATGCAACACAGTTCCTTCTGCAGCGCAGGGTCAAAGTGGATCAAAAGGACAAAGTGAGACAGATGAAGAAAAACATCAACAAACCAGAAAAGCAAGCTAGGTTACATATTTAAGTATATTACTGTGTTCTTGTAATGGCAGTTTGGTATGGCCGCCATTCATCTAGCTGCCTGGTTCGGCAGTTTGGAGATGCTGAAGCTATTGGTCCAGGCTGGAGCTGAACAGAAAGTTGAAAATGAGGTAAACATTTATAAGAAGGTTATCTAACCAACAGAAGGCAATAAAAAGCAAATATATGTGCTTCATGTGTGTAAAATGCTTTTTTTAAATTAATTCCCAGGAAGGACTGAACATCATGCACTGTGCTGCCATCAACAACCACACTGATATTGTGGAGTATATTATCAACGATATGCAAATGAAAGAATTAGACAAGGATGATCAGGTATTTGCTTTTGATAAATAAAATGTCCTACTTTTTTTTAATAAAGGGCATCACATTTGTACAGTGGATCTTTCATGTTCACATTTCTGTTAAAATTATAGTATTTTGAAGAAATTTCTCTCTAAAAAGTCTTTTTGATATGATATTTTGTACATTTTAAGGTAAGGTTAGATCTGCATGTGAAAGTAAAAAGGTGCAAGAACATGATGCATAAGTGTGCACACGATTAAAATAACACTCTGTTAAAGACCCTTTTTTATTTAGTTAAAGTTAAAACTTCATAAATTTAAATCTGCCATCCGTTTGCAATTCTGATAAAACTGCAAAACTATTTTAAGGTGAGTTGGAAAACTGCAACAAGCCGTGTCCTTTAAAGAAACCACCCAGATCAAGCTGGAAATTTCTCAGAACATCAAAGGGAAGCATATGGTGGAAGCAACTTTATGAACACAGCTTTAAAACAGCAACAACAACAACAATGCAACATGGGGGTAGAAGCCTCATGATTATAGGTTGATTGTCTTGAGATGATACAGTGTTTTTAATTAAATCAATACCTCCGGTCAAAGAGCACAACAGGCTGACACTGAGGACAAGATGACAAAGACTGGACTTAGGGCTGGGAACATGTATGCAGCCAGGTCTTTGCAACTTTTATATTTAGATCGTTTTGTACCAGCTGCATTATACAAACTGTAAAACTTTTATTGTGAAAACATTTCAAAAATGTTGTGTGACTTTGGTTCTCATATTTTGTCACAAAATCCTGGCATTTTAAACCGATTTGTAATTTTCTTTTTACATCCACAATGTGTTCCTGCCTGCACCTGCATTCTCTGTCTGTATTCCAGTCAGGAAATCATCCATTTGCACTGGCAGCAGAACATGGAAGCCTAGAAATGCTAAAAATACTGATGGAGCCATACAGCATGGCCACAATGAAGCCCAATAAGGTTGGTGTGTCTGTTTTCTGTAGGATAATGATGCATCTTGTTCCTTGTTTAAATAAGGGCATTTATGTCTGAGTCCCTGCATGCATATTGTTTGCATCATACCTACCAGGAAGCTCAAAGTCAACCCCTCTTTGATGCAAATTATTCCCTCCCTCCATTCTGGCAGAGAGGGGACACGCCCCTGCACTTAGCTGCCAGGAACGGCCACTTGGACGCCATCCAACTGTTGCTGCAGAGCTTTGATACTCGGGATGAAGTCAATGTTGTAGGAAATCCTCCTCTCTTTCTTTGTTTGAATGGATAATCCACTGCTGCATGGTGGCTCTATTTAGGATTAATTAAGAACTATCAGACATGTTTCTGTTAATGCAACCACATATACTATGATCCAGCATAAATGGAAACCCTAACTTCTAAAGGCTGTACTGTGATTTCTACATTCATAATAGCATTATAGACTCTTCAAGCTATTTCAGTTTAATTATGTTAACTTTGTTTTGTTTCTGCTCACATAAATAGTTGTTTTATTCTAAACTCCTGTGTTGAAGGATGGTGAGACGGCTCTGTACCAGGCTGCAGATACCGGTCAGGAAGATTGCATCCTGGCCCTGCTTGAGGCTGGCTGTGACCCCAACATCCTCACAGTGGTATAACCAGATTTAAGCTTTAAAAAATTATATTTATATCACTGTCAGTCGTTTAAATAATCCCCTTTCAAATATGTGAATGCTTAGTGATTTGGGTGGTCATTGAAAAATCCTACATGCAATTTAGGTTCTGGAGCTTAACTCCTGTTTTCCATAGGCCAAATGCAGTGCTCTCCACCCGGTCTCAGAAAAAGGAGACTTGTCTTTGGTCCAACTCCTCTTAGAGTTCAACGCCCATACAGATGTTCAAAACCAGGTGAGGAAACACAAGCCAGCTGGGAAAAGTACATTTCCATAATCTCGTAGAGATGCTGCATCTAACCTCTGCATCTGGATCATTTCTCTTTTCTTTCTGAGAAAATAAATTAATGTTTCCTCACAGCAGCTGGAGGCGCCACTCCACCTGGCAGTGAAGAACAGTCACATCCCTGTAATCCATTCTTTAATAGTGGCAGGCTGCAACGTTAACATAGCTGACAAGGTATGATAACACAGCAGAATAACGACAGGGGCTCACAGACATTAAACAACCAAATTACACTTTCCACACTGATCAACAAACCCACTTCTTACTTTCTTTGGGCATTAGCAAAAATAGAAGATAAAAAAAAATGGAAGGGGATAGATTGAAGTTTGGAAGATAAAATAAAAGAGCTTGATGGAAGGAATAAAGTTAAGAAGGAAAGAAAGAGGAGAAACAGAAAACAGAATTTGTAAATAAGGCGGAAACGGGGAAGGGAGGAAAGAAGTAAGGAAATCTGAATGTGTCAGTAAAAATAGAAGGAAAACACAGGAAAGAAGGACAAACTAAAGAAAAACAGTGAAAAAAAGGAATGAATCTAACAATGAAAGGCAGAATGGGGTAGGAAGTATAAAAAAGATAGAATGAAAGAAGGAGGGAAAGAAGGAAAGAGTACAAAAGAAAAAGCACAGCGTGATGGGAAAAAAATGAAGTGAGAAAGGAACAGAAAAAGGAAGGGAGAAAGGGAGAGATAAAGAACGAGTGATGGGAAGCAGAAAGTAATACAGCATTTAATAGAGCCAACAGAGAATGAAGCCAAATATTAATTCAGTATTTATTGAAACCTTAGAAATACTTTAATCATGTCTGAGACTTTTGCAGGCAGTGTGGAAACCCTGAAACGATGTCAATCCAAAATTCATTAGAGAAATATATAAATCTGGAGATATTTCCTAAGCTGT
>NW_015151952.1:0-1114 GCF_000732505.1 Cyprinodon variegatus | reverse complement strand
CCCATCTGACCAGGCAGACATGAAACAAGACAATAGGCCTGCAGACAGAGTAAATATTAAATAAGAAGCTCTGTGTTATTGTGTGATTACAATGCACCCAGAAATATTCAAACCTTTTTAATTTGTATAAAACCATAAACTTTGATGTATTTCACTGAGATTTTAAGCAATGTCCCGTGTATTGTTTTAATTCAAATGAAAAAAAAGGCCCTGTGAGACAAAACTATCTAAAGCCACCTTTGCATATAATCCCAGCTCTAAGTTTTGCTTTAAACTGGGGAGATTTTGATACAAATATATATTTTGATATTTAATATATAGAGATCAGACTGGAAAAATGAGTCAGTTACAATCAACCAAAGTCCTAATGCAGTTCTTACAAACATATGGTTAGGACTTTGGGTCATTTCGAGAATACATGAATACGCTTTGATCTAAACTATTCTATTGCAGTTCTGCCCACATGTTGTCTTTATGTGTTCCTTTGCTGTCAGAAGTATCTTCAGGCTTTCACAGCTTCGTTCCAGGACAGCCAAGCTCCGCCTACATACCCAGCACCTTTATTCAATGTGTCCAGTAGATTAAACAGGCCCACAGCATAATGCTGCCACCTGCATTCGTCACTATGCTCATCATACCATTTACACAGCAGTCAGTCAAAAGGTTCATTTTGCTCTAACTTTTCAGATTTGTTTTGATGTGTCTAATACAATTAGAGTTTGTTGTTGCATTTTTAATGAGTACCTTCTCAATTAAATGTAGTTAAATAAAAAAAATTAAAAAAGCAGTTTCTTTGAAAGACACAGATGAGGCTAAAGTGAACATACCCTGGTTGTTCTGCTGAGAAATGTGAAAAATAAAACAAAAGCAAACTCAAAAAGGCAAAAAATAAAACAACAAGAGACATAAAAACAATTGATGTAAAAAAAATAAAAAAAGTTTCAGTAATAAATCAGTTCCTCACCACATCATCTGCCTCCCTTTGCCGAGGTTCAGAGCGCTCAAAGTGGACTGGACTGAATCTTTTTGAGGTGGAAGGAAATGGTTGAAATTGAGCCATTGATGAGTGTCCACATTCCTCCTGGGGAGGCAGAGAATCTACAAAGAAATATAA
>NW_015151951.1:140649-141904 GCF_000732505.1 Cyprinodon variegatus | reverse complement strand
ATGTCCGATATTCAGTTTTAAGGCCGATACCGATAGGGGGCCGATTATATCGTGCATCCCTACAGTAAGCTAGGGATGAGCTATGAGAACAGCAACTTTTAAACACCAGGAGAGAAATGGGCTCGTTCATTTGTTCCCCAAGAGGATGGGTTTAATGTGGAGAGGGAATTACCTCATTTTGGGACAGTAAATTATTTACATTTAGTAATATCAATCTTAATACTTTGTTAGGATCTTAGAATATATCTAAATGAAAGATAAACCCAGAGGATAGAGGCCCTTAGCGCCCCTTGCATTGCAAACTATATTATAAAAAACATATCAAGGTTTTCAAAAGTAATTTTGCTTGGAGGGATACTAAAGCATGGAAAACATCTGCCAATACATCTGCTTCTTGTCTGAACCTTGTTTGTTTAATTGAAAAAAAAAAAAAAAACACAGATAATGATACAAAAGTACAGTAGACATAATGTACACATATGCATTTTGGCTGGCTAGCGTTGCTGTATTAGTGACCATCTATACAGGCCAAGGTTCATCTATCAGTTTTAATAGTTTGAAACTAATTGGAGAAATGTGACCCAATATGGCGGGTCAGGACTGCAAATTAGCCTGCGTCATCTCTTCAAACTGATGAAATCTAAACTCCCCTAAATTACACTCACACCACTGTATGTGACCAATGACCCGATGTCCACGCTGCTGGCGATTAAAATGATCTCATCTCCAGGTCTATTAATTTCCTATAGAGCCGCCTGCCCTCCAGTCAATGTTTGAACTTTCATTAGCCACAAAGACAGAACACAGAGAGGAACCACACTTTTTTCTTCTCATATTTCTTTTCTTTTCTGCCAGCGGGATTCGAAATTGCCAATACACGCCTGGTCAGCGTGAGATTGATGAGCAGAAGATTTCCTCCATTTTCTGTTACTACGATTTGAAAGAATACTGATGGATCCTTGTTGGGTGTTTACACTGAGGCGCGTCTTCAGAATACTGTGATAGCATTGTGTTGATGTGCTTAGGTTATTGTAAAAAAAAAAAGATTACCTGCTAGTTTAATGTATTCAGCTAAAACGATGACCAAAATTCAGAGAGAGAGAGAGAGAGAGAGAGAGAGAGAGAGAGAGAGGTTTTTTCTACCTGAAAAGACCCCTGCTGAGTCCTCTGAGTTTTTGCCTCTGTATGCGGAGAGGTGCAGTTTTATCTAAGTAAACCTGGCTCCAAGCTGGAGACCAGTTTAAAGGTCCTGCAT
>NW_015151951.1:134445-139635 GCF_000732505.1 Cyprinodon variegatus | reverse complement strand
CCCCCCCCCCCCCCCTCATCATTTATTGAACAGGATGGAATCATTTCAGATTTAAAGAACTTTCAGACGTTTAAATTCTGAATATGAGCGACTTTTCCTTTAAACAGTGTAAGATCTATATTCCACCCAGACAAATATTTAAGATAAAGATTTAAAATATAATTGATTTCAGCATAAAATGTGTCTTTATTGATTGAAGATATCTAAATAAAATGACTACTTCTTCCTCTGTACAATATTTAGCCCTCTGCTATATAAATGATTGCTGCTCTGACCCGTGAGTCCCACTCTGTATTACTGGTACTTCAGTCATGAATGTGCAGCTCCATGCTTGAGCTGCTGTAACACCAGATAAACACAACTGGATTAGAGGAACAAGTGTGAGTGTGTAAACTCACAGAGTGAATTTTATCCAGAAAATTAAAGTAGAACTGAAGTCCCCAGGGAAGCTGTGTTGGATTAGGGCTCAAACTAACATTCTCAGCAGATTCCCGTCCCTGTGGGCAGGAGGCTGTGCAGCTTGGCAGCAGTAAGATGATTGCCAATGGATATCTGGTGGCCACCGTTTGAGAAGCTAAACAAAGATGTGAACAGATTGAAAGCCACTTAAAGGCAGGCTGAGCTTTGAGAATTGTTTTCCATCTGTCTGAATGCTGATCGATTTTGAGTGTAAAACACAAATATGGGCAATAAACGCCGGTCACAGCTTATGTCCTGCTTTTGGGACAGATGGGAGGAGGGATTTCCTGATAGAGGTGCAGTTTTACGACCAGAAGAAAACACTAATATATTTTTCAACAGGAATTAAATTGCCAGGCATGTGCAAAGCATTTTATTACACTTATTTATTTTTAATTGTTTTTGTTTTTCTGCTGCAGCCTACTGATGATAAATGTATTTCAGACTTTTATTTTCTTACATCACCTGCAGGTCATAGTAATTCCAAAAAAGTTAAAAATCAATCCACTGGACTTTTTTTTCCAAGTTTGAAAAATTTTCTCTTCCATCCAGGAAGATTTTTCAATTCTAAATGTCAGAAATAGCGTTTAGTTCCAGGTTTTATCCAGTAGACCAAAACAAAACCATGTTTTTGTTTTAAAAACATGTAAATGGAAACGGATGAACGGGTCCAACCCTTTTGAATGGGGTTTATTGGGTTGTTTGTTAGCCTGCAATGCCCCATACCTGTCTATGTCTCTGAAAGGGGGGTCGTTAGAGGGAATAGTTGGCCTGCAATGCCCCATACCTGTCTATGTCTCTGAAAGGGGGGTCATTAAAGGGAATTGTTGGCCTGGCTGAATAGAGGAGGTCTTCTGTTCTCCTGTAAAGGGGTCGGGGTTGAGATGATAGCGGGAAGGGATCAACTCTATCGCTTCATTGTAGGTTTTTAAAGGCTGAAATCTGAGTCCCTTTCTTAACATAGATGGCTTCCTTCACGCCCCTCTCAAACCACCTGTCTTCTTTGTCCATGTTATGTGCGTCGGGCACATTAATTATTTTTGTTTCTTTCTTTTTTTCCTTTTAGTGTTGTATAGACCTTAGCTGAGTCACTTAAATTTTAGAGTTGACAATTATTTCTTTTTTCTTTTGTAAATGATTCGATTTCGTAATTTGTTGTGATATTGGTCCGCCTATAAGTAGGCTGGGTTTCCACCTGTTAGTCAGTCTCTCTCTCTCTCTCTCTCTCTCTCTCTCTCTCTCTCTCTCTCTCCGAACCTTCTGATCGATCCACCGTCACAGAGAGAACATCCAGACGCGATGCGCACGTCTCCCGTCTTTGTAGGCCGCCGCTGACCTCTCCAGCCTGCCATGTGGTATTTTTGTTCGTTAGCCGTTGCTTTTTGCTGATTTTTTGTAACTTTGACCTGGTGGGACTGGTTGTCCTGTTTTCGTTCTTTTTTAATTTTTATTAGGGCTTTAACCGTTAGTTCGTTACTAGCAGAGGCTTCGACGGCCCTGTATAGGGTTGGCCCTCTGCTGTACCGTTTTGTTTCTTTGGATCGGCTCACCAGGTCCAACTTTCTGTTTTTTTTTAGAGTTTTTTTTTTTGGAAACAGGGAACTGAGGAAAAATCTGACTCTCCGTTTTTTTTGTCTCTTTGCAGAAAAACAAAACAACTGATCTAAAAAGAAGTTCCAGAGATTAAGAATAAAATAATCTTTTGAACCTCATGTTTGTCTCGTGTCCTCAAATATGTTGTGGCCCGGGTGGTCGTAACAGTCCAAAATGTGAACATTCTGGTCCTCCAAAGAATGTCCTTTGTCCATAAGGTGGAGATGTACCTCAGAGTCTTGTCCAGAGGAGGGCGCTCTTCTGCGTTGGGCCATGCGTCTGTGGAGAGGTTGTTAGGTTTCTAATATAAAGATCAGATAATTCCTCTCTGCATTGAGCTGCAGACACTCTGCTCATATTAGGTCTGACGGTTTGTCTTTAGGACGCACTAGTCTCTGTTTCAGCGGATTTCCTATATACTTCAGTGTTGACGTGTCTTGTGAAAGCTTCCACTTCTTTCAGCTGCATTTTGACAAATTGAATTTGAACCGATTTGCACGTTTTCTAAACAAAAACAAGGCTTTGTTGGGCTGCTGTATAAAGCCTGGAACTCAACGCTATTCCTGACACTTNTAAAAATCAATCCACTGGACTTTTTTTTCCAAGTTTGAAGACGTTTCTCTTCCCATCCAGGAAGATTTTTCAATTCTAAATGTCAGAAATAGTTCCAGGTTTTATCCAGTAGACCAAAACAGAGCCTTGTTTTTGTTTTAAAAACATGTAAATGGAAACGGATGAACGGGTCCAACCCTTTGGAATGGGGTTTATTGGGTTGTTTGTTAGCCTGCAATGCTCCATACCTGTCTATGTCTCTGAAAGGGGGGTCGTTAAAGGGAATTGTTGGCCTGGCTGAATAGAGGAGGTCTTCTGTTCGGGGTTGAGATGATAGAGGGAAGGGATCAACTCTATCGCTTCATTGTAGGTTTTTAAAGGCTGAAATCTGAGTCCCTTTCTTAACATAGATGGCTTCCTTCACGCCCCTCTCAAACCACCTGTCTTCTTTGTCCATGTTATGTGCGTCGGGCACATTAATTATTTTTGTTTCTTTCTTTTTTTCCTTTTAGTGTTGTATAGACCTTAGCTGAGTCACTTAAATTTTAGAGTTGACAATTATTTCTTTTTTCTTTTGTAAATGATTCGATTTCGTAATTTGTTGTGATATTGGTCCGCCTATAAGTAGGCTGGGTTTCCACCTGTTAGTCAGTCTCTCTCTCTCTCTCTCTCTCTCTCTCTCTCTCTCTCTCTCTCTCCGAACCTTCTGATCGATCCACCGTCACAGAGAGAACATCCAGACGCGATGCGCACGTCTCCCGTCTTTGTAGGCCGCCGCTGACCTCTCCAGCCTGCCATGTGGTATTTTTGTTCGTTAGCCGTTGCTTTTTGCTGATTTTTTGTAACTTTGACCTGGTGGGACTGGTTGTCCTGTTTTCGTTCTTTTTTAATTTTTATTAGGGCTTTAACCGTTAGTTCGTTACTAGCAGAGGCTTCGACGGCCCTGTATAGGGTTGGCCCTCTGCTGTACCGTTTTGTTTCTTTGGATCGGCTCACCAGGTCCAACTTTCTGTTTTTTTTTAGAGTTTTTTTTTTTGGAAACAGGGAACTGAGGAAAAATCTGACTCTCCGTTTTTTTTGTCTCTTTGCAGAAAAACAAAACAACTGATCTAAAAAGAAGTTCCAGAGATTAAGAATAAAATAATCTTTTGAACCTCATGTTTGTCTCGTGTCCTCAAATATGTTGTGGCCCGGGTGGTCGTAACAGTCCAAAATGTGAACATTCTGGTCCTCCAAAGAATGTCCTTTGTCCATAAGGTGGAGATGTACCTCAGAGTCTTGTCCAGAGGAGGGCGCTCTTCTGCGTTGGGCCATGCGTCTGTGGAGAGGTTGTTAGGTTTCTAATATAAAGATCAGATAATTCCTCTCTGCATTGAGCTGCAGACACTCTGCTCATATTAGGTCTGACGGTTTGTCTTTAGGACGCACTGGTCTCTGTTTCAGTGGATTTCCTATATACTTCAGTGTTGACGTGTCTTGTGAAAGCTTCCACTTCTTTCAGCTGCATTTTGACAAATTGAATTTGGACCGATTTGCACGTTTTCTAAACAAAAACAAGGCTTTGTTGGGCTGCTGTATAAAGCCTGGAACTCAACGCTATTCCTGACACTTTCAATTGAAAAATCTTCCTGGATGGGAAGAGAAACGTCTTCAAACTTGGACACAGTGGTCCAGTGCATTGTTTTTTTAAGCTTACATCACCTGCTTCCTCAATGGCTGTTTGTGGAATAACCTTCCTCTGTCCCTTTGTGTGACTGACTCTGTTTATTCTGTCAAAAAAGCAGCATAAAACATTTCTATTTACCGGAGGCCTTTCTTTAACTTTTTTTTGTAAAGCTCTGATGCCTTTTGTTCAGCATTTTGTGATTTTTATCTGTGAAAGATGCTATATAAATAAAGTTTCTTGTTCTTTTGTTTGAACAATTTAAAAGAAAAAAAAAACAGAAAACAAAATATAGGTCTTGGAGACGGACGGCAATCATTTGAGATGTAAACAAGAGCACAAATCACGGCATAGCAGAACAAGTGCAATCACTTTGCAAGTCAGATGAAAGAGAAATCGCTGTAGAAACATCAGTACAGCCCATCATGGAGAAGGAAGCCTCTTTTAGACTGCACAGCATGTCAAAGGAGACTTGCATGCTTTATACTGCCACTCCCAGTCAGATTTATTACCGAGCTTTGATCTGATGTTTGGGTTCACTGCGGCAGAAACAGCAGAGAATTATATTTCATGAAGACAAGATTTGGCAATGAAGAGAGTGAGTTTCCCCTTCGTCAGTGAGCCAAGATTCACAGACATGTACATTTATTGCAACAGAACAGAACAAAAGTCCACTCTGTCTTTTCCAAGGTTGTATAGAGATCAGAACAAATAAAATAAAATGCTCTTATCAGGTGCTAACACATCCTAAATGTAGCTATAAGTCTAAACGTAAATTATTCCACTGTCTTTGTTTTAAACAAAGATTAAATCAAAAGATACAGAATATGGCTTTCATGACTGTAGCTTAAAACATTTAAAGGAAAAGTTTAAGAATCTAAACTTCTGAAAGTTCTTTAAATCTGAAATGATTCCATCCTGTT
>NW_015151951.1:130822-133053 GCF_000732505.1 Cyprinodon variegatus | reverse complement strand
TTTTAAACTGCAGGATCTATACTTCTACTTAAGTAACAAATGTGTGAACTTTTGACACCACTGTATATATATAATCCATATCCTAACTTTCCTGTATAATCTGTATATAGTTTTAATATTTATCTATTTCATAGCCTCTTAAAATTACTCTCTGTTTAGTTTATATATACCATTTATAGTCAATACATACATAGTTTCTGTAAACATGTAAATAAATATTTATATCCTGTAAAGCACAAAAACATTTTGTTGCTTTTTACTTGTGACAGTGTAATGACAATAAAGTTTAATTCTATTCTATTCTAAAGGTGTTTAAAAAATAAAAAACTAATTTCCTTTTTTTTTATTTTCAAACTGTTTTTAAACTTGTTGCCCTCCATAAACAGCAGGTTAAACCAAACCTCGTTGGTCACCAACCTTTGATATTGATGTTTTTACTGTGTACTAACAGTGCCTACGCAGTAATGAGACCATCATTGGTGTCAGCTGATAATAGAGCATGGTGGTGGACCCTCATTTTCATGCAAATGACATGCTGACTGCCTTTAGGTGTCACTCGGACATTACGGCTGCAGCATGAGGCGTCGCTAATTGATACTTCCTTTGCAGACATGTTGAAAGAAAATGACGCATTACAAATGTGCTGGAAAAGCGGAAAGTGAAAATCAACAATTCAAAGAGGAATGGACGGAACAATTTGCATTTATTTTTCTCCAACCAACACAGGACTTAATTTGCCAGGAGACTCTGGCTATAATAATGGATTCCGATTTAAAACGGCACTGAGAGAGAAAGCATAAGAGTTTGAAAGAGAAGAACAACTAAAATAAATGCTGCTAGGTCGTCACATCAAGCAGAATTCTTATAGATATGATATGAACATCAGAGAGCTCAGTCTGTGTAGTCTAAACCATTTTCTAATCACAATATCCTTAATTTAGAAATAACTATTAAGTATTTTTTTTTTCTTTTTTAAGAACGTCTTTGTTGCCATCTTTATTTGAGCTCCCGGCCTGTTGAATCTTAGGACCCATGTCATTTCAGCCAAAGAGCTTCTTGAACTTCATTGCTTTCTTAATCTTTCAAGCAATGGCGGCTGGTTGAGTTTTCAGAATAGACGTTTACCAAAAACCAATCAAATGTTTGCCAAGTTATCACACCAGTATATTTATATGAATGCCAACACAGTTTATAAAAACAAAACATAATTTCATTTTCAGGTTTACTTTCTGTACATAAATCTTGTCCTTCTGAGTCTGTGAAGGTAAATCTGTGTTTTGGTCCAATATTGTGTCACAAACCTAAAAAAAAATGTACTAGTTTAATAATGGAGAAGCTATTAGTCAGCTTTATATTTTTTTAATGTATAAAAACGATTCATTGTCTGAGAATGTGTTTATTTAAAAGCAATTATGCAAATTAAAAAACATCTAGAAAAAGTAGACTATATTTTATTATTTTCTATGTGAATCCCAGATTATTCATTCTTCTTTGCCTTTTCTACAAAGTTCTTTAAATCAGTCCTGGCTGTCTTTATCCATGCTGGATCAGATCCTGATGATTGAAAAAGGAGGCAGGGAAAGCAGGATAAAGCTTTAGCCTCGCTACATGCAGTTAGCCTAGCCTTAGAGCTAAACAGGTCCTGGAAAAGAACGGAGTGAACTGTCTCCAGCGCTCATTGGATTGCTGGTTCATTTCGGCATTCTGTAGATTCCAAGTGCGGCACCCTAGCGCCCTCTATTGGCCAGCTACCACTGCTCTCAAGCCTACATTTCTGTCAATAAAAAATTAAAATAAAAACATTGTGAAAAGCTTGCTTGTTATCTGTTTTTGCAAATAAATTAATATTTTCCCTTTCTGTTGTGGTTTGGTTTGTGGATCTTTTGTTTTTCAGCACACCGGTGGCTTGATGCATTGTGGGGCTGTGGACTGACACACCTGCATTCCTTCAACTCATCAACCGTCTGTTTGAAAAGGCTGGTTGCCTCAGCACCAGGCTGCCAGACATCTCTGTCCTGATCGGTGGAGCTGCATTAGACCTCGATCCTGATTTTGTATTCTTTGACTAACTTTAATCTGCTGTGCTAACCTTCCACTTATTGGTGTCCTCATTAACTACATCTAATCGAGTCGACCAGCTCCCTGCCATCACTCTCTGCTCTAACTTTTTTGTAAATAAACTCTTAAAGGAATAGTACA
Organism: Cyprinodon variegatus; assembly: GCF_000732505.1. Taxonomy (NCBI): domain Eukaryota; kingdom Metazoa; phylum Chordata; class Actinopteri; order Cyprinodontiformes; family Cyprinodontidae; genus Cyprinodon; species Cyprinodon variegatus. The sequence continues at coordinate 130,854 of NW_015151951.1, read as the reverse complement.
CCCAAAACATGATTAGCCTTCATTTTCTACTC
>NW_015151951.1:122396-128328 GCF_000732505.1 Cyprinodon variegatus | reverse complement strand
ATAACTAATGATTTGTCTCAAAGTTTTAAAAAAGGGTTAACTGTCTAAATATAAACCTACCAGCCTGTTCACAGTGCAGCCTATAAAGCACGGAGGAAAAACAGACCATCTAAGACAAAGATAGTTGCACACCACATCTTCCTCTCATCCCCCTCTGAAAGCAATTCTTCTGCAGACAGCAAATCATGCCAGTGCCTTGATGCAAGTTCACAGTTATGGTTGAGAGGCGTTTCAGCAGTGAGGTGCAAGAGCACAGTCGGCCTTCAGCATGGCAGGTTTTCTCCTTTTTTCATTTCAAATCGCGGATAAAATAATGCGTCACTTTGTAGATTAATTTCCTCAACTCTTCTATTTTGAGAGGTCCTCCCTCTTGTCTCCTTGAGATGCCTTTTAAAAATTGAGACATTCTTCAAGACTGCACGCTGAAATCGATTTCCCAAGACGGGGAATTTAGAAGAGAAGAGTCGAGTTTTTGCAAAATAACAGAAAAGAGTTGATTGCTTTTAACACAGAATACCATTCAAATGTAGTGTCTCAAAGAATATGTTAGCATAATGATGCATTTAAATGTTATTTTAGATGCATAACAGTTTTCCGAATATATTATTGCGCTGTTTGTTTTACATACAGCGGGTATTGAGCACGCTACCATTTTTCTCAGTAAATATATTTCTGGAAGTGCTTCTGACATTTTCACCAGATATTCGTAACCCTCCATCCAATCCACACATACAAACAAATCAAACCACAGATCTCCCGCAATTAAGTTATGTGTAACAAAATTAAAGGACAGATTATATATATATATATTATAATTTGCTAAATAACAAAAAAAAAGTGTTATTTGTTTGTATCAGGTGGAACAAATGGCCTTAATTCAAACCTTTTAGACGGGAAATAGTTGGGGAGAAAAAAGGAAACATTCCTCAAATGTCGGTGTTGGTCATTTTGTTTTAATTTATACAGGCCTATGTTTATAAGTGTCCATTTTTAACAAAACACCACTGCGACATAAATCTTATCCAAACCTCAGGTTTTTTCAGGTTAGCCTGTCCCGATGCAGGACCCAGAATTAAAGGTGAGACAGATAGTGGGATAACTCAAAGCATTTATTAAAAAACAGGAGCTGTCGATCCACAGTATTATCAGCAAGGCGGGGCTCCGCCCATCACTGCAAACTCTGGTTGGATAAAAAACACAATAACGAACTCCAAACTAACATGAAATCAGGAGTCCAAAAATCCAAAAGAATCAAACATAAAAACTAGTCAAAACGAACCAGAAACCATGGAGGCATCAGGGGAATCACTGTCACAACGAGGAAGACTCAGGAAGATGGAGCAAAGTGGAACTGAAGAGAGAGGGCTTTCAAAGGAGACTGAGACAAAGAGGGGGCTAATGAGGAAACTGGGAGCAGGTGTGAACAGAACAAGAGAGGGAAAGAGCCAGGGAAGAAGGAGACCATAAGAGGGCAGCAGAGAGCAACAAATAGCAACCTGGAAGACTTGAAATACCAACAAAATGTTAATTAAATTACTAACACTAGAAACCATGGAAAAAAGAAAACTAAACAGTCAAAAGAAAACATAACAGAACCCAGACTAGGACAGTAACTGGAAAAAAACCAAAGAACACAGCAAAATAAAAATAAAACCACTAACCCTAGAAAACAAGGAGTATAGCAAGACTGAATACTCAAAAGAAAAACATAACAGAAACCTGACACAAACTCAATATTTGAAACAATCAATACTAGAAATACTGATAAAGCTCAAATACTAAATATTTAAATATATTTTCTTAGTTTTCATTTCATTTATACATTATCATATTATTATATTTGGGTATGATGCCTAATTTAATCCTTTTGTACTTCACAGCCAGGAGACCATTTACATGGATGGAATATTGAATATTGGTGGAACAGGACGCAGAAGTGCCGTCCAGAGTGAACTAAGACCTCACTGCTGCTCCACTGCCAGAGAGGGAGCTTCATGGGACATCCTGGACCCCCCGTGAAGCAGCCATATGTGAAGCAATCACCCCCACAACTCTTTCTCTTTTCCCTCATATCTTCCCAGTTTCCAGAGAGAGACATTGTCCCTCCTGGAGAGGGACCACATTCTTCAAATTTGATCAAAGGTTCAATGCAATCTGCTTTCAAATGCAAAAAATGGATTTCTCATTACATTTTTCAGAAGTCAGCTGTTTATTTATTACTTATATTGCTTGAATTGTTCATTACTGTTGAAGTTTTAGCTTAAAATTATTGATGTTCAATCATGTTAAATTACACAAAGCCTTTTATAGAGTCTTGTCCAAATTTTGTTGGATATTTTTTTTTATTATACATGATTGAACAGTATGTAGCCCCAGTAAATACCCCCAACAATGGAGAAAAGTTTCCTAGAAATCAAGTTATTGGCATCTTTAACATCCATTCATTATCTGTCTCCAGCAGAAAGTGGATCAGAGGCGTGATGCATCCTGGACAGGTTGTCTGTTTGTCACAGGACAGCAAGAAGACACACAACTCTACTCATTCACCCTCACGCTTAAAGCCAATTAGCGACCCAGTAACCTTACAGGGTTATTTTTGTTAGTTTTTTGGTGGAAGTCAGATTATCCAGATAGACCTCATGTCCAACATCATGACCCAGTTTTTTTCAGAAAGGTTTATAGTTAAAATAACCAACAGATTTTTAACCTGTTTAGTAAAATAAAACAGCTCTCAGTGCTACTACTACCACTACTTAGTTAATCCTCCTCAAGGCAGGAGGGGAATCGCATCATTGATGATGCAGTTTGCTTTCTTAACGAAAATGATTCCAATTTTATTATTATTTTGTTTTGTTTCATTTTCATTTTTCAAGAAAAATTAAACGAGGATTAATCTAGCATTTAATGAGTCTATTGTGTTTCTATAAATAACACAGAGGCCAAACAGAGCTGAGAATTTACCTTTATTAACCGGAACAGGAAGTCCTTAGAGGGTTAACATCTGCTAAATGCTAACAGATGTAAATGACTGCCTTATTTCCTCCTCCATCATGTAAACAAATGATTCACCAACATCAAAAAAATTATAGTTTTATATTCCTCACTCTAAGGCAACAGTGCCTCAATTAGGCCAACATGTAGCTCTTTAACACCTTTAATTATATACATATATATATATATATATATGTAAAATAATATTTTGCACATAATCTCAAAAGATGTTTAGCACTAGGGAGCACTCATGCCTGGAGCTTTAAGGACTCTAGTACATTATGATGATCTCATGAGCTGAAAAAGGTAATGAAAGCATTGAAGTGTACTTTAGCCTCTTAAATAAAAACAGTTGAGTGCAACATATTATTACCTCAGGATGGGATTTTATGTTGCCGGAAAGGAGAGTTCCCTGCCTGTTTGTTTGTTTCCTCTGCATATTTCTGATCTCAGGTCTGTGTTTCATTATTAAATGCATCTCACTATTAAAACATATATTTTAACCCTTAATCCAAGGGTCCATTATGGCAATACTTTTTGCTATAAATCTAAATCCATCTTAAATGCTCTAGTAATCAATTAATACTGATCTTGCAAACCTCCAGGACTGTAGAAATGTGATGATTCTTTAGACCACAGTATCTGAGAAGCAAATTATTAGTGAAAATATGATGTAAAGTTATTACTTCCAGCTAAATTGCTTGGTATGCTAATGACAGAGGTAGAATGTTAATTATACAGCATACAGCGTCTCTCTGTCTTCCCAGATTGAATATAAATCTGTCTCCTCATTGTTCAGAACAATAAAGGCAATCATTTCCCATCTTTTTCAGAGCTCTTCAATCCTTAATCCTCAGAACAATTGATCCAATTTTTCAGTAAAACATCAACGTCTACCAATCATTTCCTCCTGCAGACACTGTCATCACAGTCCGAGGGATGATGTATACTGGAAATACAATGAGTGTCACGGTCTTGGTTCTGTTTTACTTTGCTCCATGTTTTCTAGTTTTCAGGTCGTATTTCAGTTCTTAGGTTTTTGTTTGTTGCCCTCTTGTGTTGGTCTTCCTTTTCCCTCGCTCCCTTCTAGAATCCTCTCTTCACACCTGCTCCCAATCTGCTCGTTCGTCCTGTCTTTGTTCAGTCTCCCATATATACACTCCTTGTGCAGTTGCTCAGTGCTGGTCCCTTGTCGCTGTTGTTGTCATACCTCATCTTACATCATCTTACTTCATCTTTCCTGGTCTTACCCTGTCACCTCATGATTGTTTTCCCCTGATGTCTCCATGGTTTGTTTTACATGTTCAAGTTGGATTTTTGGATCCCTGCCTCTGTTACCTGTGTTTATTAACTAAAGAAACTGCAAGAATTCACCCCTGCCTCTCCGCTTCCACATTGGGGTCCAAAACCACAACCAAACCCTGACAATGACATGTTTTTGATCAAAGACTAATTATGGGTTAATTGATCAAAGCCCAAGATTCTTTACAGCCTGTTACGGCCCCAAGGTCTAGGGGTCTTGGGGAGGCAACATAAATAATGTGCCTGGAGTAGTTCGGGGGAAGGTAAAAAATGATTTATTACAATAGATGGTTGAACAGCCCCAAAACACAATATAGCTTAACCCAGTTGAAACAAAACAACAAAAAAAGATAAGGGCAAGCAAATTCAACAATGGCTAAGAGCAAATAAAATTACAAACTGCCGAAAACCAGTCAGACTACGTTTTAACATAAAAGGGAGCACCAAACCTCCCAAACACAAGCTACTAGCTTGAACAAGTCCACCTAAAGCAGACTAAGAAAAGCACATACAAGCCAGAGCAAAGAGCTCTATCTTCCCGAAAACAAGATGGGGGAACAGCTTAACAAAACCTAGCTGTCCACAAACTGAAAGCTTTTCAGGAGCCTTTTATAAGGTGCAGGTGGGCCTCATCAGCACCCTGATTGGCTTGACACTCTTCTGCTGGTCCAATCATGTCACTGCTCATCTGCAGTCCTCAGGCAGCCAACAAGGGAGTTCTGTTAGAGCTGAACCTGCATAAGAAAAAGTCTACACAGTCTTAAAAGGCCAGGGGCCTTAAAAACCTGAGTTTACAAATTATCTCTATCAATTTTAGTCTTTCGATATAAAAAGCTGTTTGTGACACAAAGGTTTTGAGCAAAGAATTACAGCAAATCCAATTTTTCAGATTTTTACTTGTAAAAAAATGTTTTTCAAACATTTATGCTTTTCCTTTAACCAAAATTTCTCACAATTATGATCCACTTTTATGTTGGTTTCTCACAAAACATCCAGATCTTTAATTTTGAACAAGGAAAATCCAAATTTAAAACAAACCAGAAAAATAAGACATACTTTTAAAATAATAAAACAAATGAAGAGTTTGTAAATGTCCCAGAAGGAGAAGAATTTCCACCAATCAACTGTTGCCAATGTGAAGCTCTTTGAGGTCAACCAACAGACAGGCGCCTCACTGAAGCATTTCCACTTCAAATAGGAAAAGACAAATGCTGAAAAACCTTTCCTTTGTACAGCAGATCCAGCAGAAGGTAAATATAGAGACGACAAAAAGCTAGTGAGGAATGGCCTCCAGGTGGCCACTCCTCTACTGCTGATACTTTGGAAAAACAGATCTACCATAAAGCTTTAACTTAACTTAAAAAGAGTAAAATCATATACACGTATTCCACTATTCATCCCAGTTAAATAAACGGAGATCAATAGATTTCACTCAGTCTGCATTTTATTTTTATCTTTGCAAAGAGAGAACAGTTCATCATACGGTCCTTATGACACGGTAATCAGCCCTGTTCTGATCTGGGCAGCATTTGTTCACTGGAAATGATCTAGATATAAGAAATATTTTCTTAAATTAAGTGTATTTACTTAGCCTGACGTAGTCTGACTCAATTCTAGTCAGAATGAGTCTGATGCTGCT
>NW_015151951.1:120651-121958 GCF_000732505.1 Cyprinodon variegatus | reverse complement strand
ATAAAGCCCGCCCTGACAATTTGATTGGACCGCCAGAGAGTGGGTGAGCATACTCGCGCTACTATTGAGCAATGCCAGACCGAACTTCCCGACCTCAAACGTTGTGGGCGGGACTAAGTTCGGAATGGCATCCAGGCTAGTATTTACCCTTAATTTGAGTAGTTTGCCAATTTGATGAGTATTTTCACTCTTAAACTGAGATAATTAGATCATATGCACTTGAAATAAGACAAAGCAATTGTTTTTTCTTATTTTAAATGTAAATTGTCTCGTTTTATCGTTCCAACGTCTCACTTTCCTCCTCAATTCAAGAAAAAAATGCACTTATTTTAAGAAAAAAGTGACTTATGTAGATTAATATTTTTTTGCAGTGTTCCCCTTTAGTTACAATAATAGAAAGTTTTCAGAGTCAAAACAAATTACAGACACTTTAGTTAAACAGTAACATGTTAGAATTAAACCTGGAGAAAGAGTCTGGTTGTTATGGGAAGAAGTTGTCTGGTCTACAATCACCCTCACACAGGGGAATTGTGTGGCCTTGCAGGTGAAACAGGCTGAGTGAAAACTTTTATAGTGAATAAATTACATAAATCAATATATGAAATAAGAGAAATTTAAATTTTCCAACCACAAGTATTAAAAAAAATGTAATTTGGCCATCTTATACAGCTAACAACCCCTCCAGGAACAGACAAGCCTGAAACTGTCCACCAAACAGACTCCCTGTAAGTGAGAAGTGAAAGGTCTAGAAAGACGGACCAGGAAAGTAAATCCAATTGGCTTCTATTTAAAAATGTAGGATTACTTGCCGTAAACCTAATTGCCCTCCAGAGATAACAATAATATCCTTAACCTTGAAACAGGTTGCTAAGAACATGAGGATCAAGACTTTGGCTCCCTGATGGCACTGACCTTATTTTACACATCAAATCCTTTAATCGCACTCAACTTAAACATTACATCTGTTCAAGTCACATTCTTACCATCAAACAAGCTTTTCAGTCTGAACACTTAAACTTCCTCTTTGTGGCTGTTTATAATGCAGGATTAACAGGAAGCTAATTAAATAAATAAATATATTATTAAATACGATTATATAAACAGAACATGAGGTCTGGTTAATAGTTTTGCAGTAAATGTATCTAATAAGATTACAAAAAGTCTTGCTGTGGGCAGGGGTGGATTTAGGAAATGTGGGGCCCTAGGCAAAGTCAGGCAGGGGCCCTCTGAACTGAGAAACAGCACATAGAACAGCCCCATTCTCCAGATAGAGAAATGTTAATAGAATAGACATCCATTATCTGTTC
>NW_015151951.1:117408-118776 GCF_000732505.1 Cyprinodon variegatus | reverse complement strand
TATTTATTGAACAGGAAGGAATAATTTCATATTTAAAGAACTTTCAGAAGTTTGTATTATAAATGTGACCGGACTTGTCCTTTAAGGGTATATTTTATGGTACATTTATCTTTTTCATTTAGATTTTCATGGTTTATTTAATTCATGTTATTTTTACCTTTGCTTAATAATACATTTATTTTGTTTAGTTTGTCCCTTTTCACCCTCCATAGTTTAGATCTAGATAAACGCTTATTTGGAATGACAATTTTGTAATTTTTGCTTTTATATTTGGCTCCTATAATGTTTCTGCTCTCAAATACTGTTATTTATTTATTTTTTCATTTTTGTACTACTGTTATGGACTCACAAATCTGGAGATAAGCTTACATTTTTATCCATTCAAAGTAAAGCCTGACCCTCTGGACATGATTATACGGGAGATTGTAAGTGTTTTGAGCGCCACTACTTATTAGAAGAATATGTTTTTTAAAAAAAATGTTATAAATGTTTCTTTTGCTTGTAAAACATTCATATTTAAGCTTAAAAATGTTACTTTATTTGATAAATTGGATGCAAGGCTGATCATGATTTAGTCCTGTAAGATATACGGATAAATCCTGGTATTATTCGACCAAACTGTCCCTATAAATGCTCTGAGATTTTTCAAAATCCTCATTTTTTTTTTTTTTTTTTCTGCAAAGGGCACCATAATCTGATTTTAAAGTTCAAAAGTTTATGAGTTGAAGAGTTCAAGAGTTGCGACCTGTTTGGAACGGGAACACCCAGAGGGCTTAAAGTTAAATCCTGTAAACCCTACACCAAATCATTTTAGTACCACCTGTCCTGTGAAAAAAAATGTTGCTATTTAATTCTGTAAAGCAATGCTTCTTTCCTGCTTAGCTTGAACAGAAAGGACTGAAAGGCTTAGCTGTGAAGCCTTTAATATAAAAAAAACAGGCCAGACCGTTTCCTTTGAGGATACTTCATTATTTGCAAGATTCTGCATACCATTTATAAGTATTTTATGGAAAGTATGACATCTTTTGCCATAATTTGCTGGGGTATCAGCATCAGAACAATTGTCTAGAATAGAAGCTTCTCTAGAAACTCTGATGACTGACAGAAGAACAAATATTAATAGAAAAAACTTGAAGAATCCTGAGCATCTTCCTCATCCGACTAGCATCCAACAAGTGTCTTCAGTCAGAGGCTTCCAAAGACGAAGCTGTATAACGGATCACTACAGCAGAACCTTCTGTCTACAGCCTTCAGGATCTTCAACAACCCGTTAAACATTATTAATGAATAACCTTCAGCAAATCTTTCTTTGTAAATGTCACCTAAACATCTCAGTTAAATAACTTTCGGCAATTAACATTAAAGTTA
>NW_015151951.1:115180-117055 GCF_000732505.1 Cyprinodon variegatus | reverse complement strand
CTTTGAGTTATTTAATGCAAAAAAAGGATGAGTCATGAATCGAATTGAGCAGAAGGTGTTTTAATCGATTTCAAGGCGTATTTCAGTGGAAATCCACACCTGCAAACGATCAGCTGGGCTAAAGAACATACTTCCTCACAGCACAAGGACAGTCACTACCTGAACCATGAAGAGCAAACAATTTTCAATCCTATTGTCCAACAGACACCATGATAGGAATAAAGAAAACTTTCCCCCCCTGGTTTTAACAAACTGAATCTTTATAACTGAAAAACATGCACACTGGCCTGTTTTTCTAGTTTAATTACATTTTAATAAAGGCTATATTGATGTCATCTTTCCTGTATACCAGGGGTCTGCAACCTTTAATATCCAAAGAGCCATTTTTCCCCAAGTCCGACCAAGTAAAAGTTGTTTAGAGCCGCAAAGTAGATGACTTTTTAGATAAATAATTTGTTTGTTTTTTTATTATCTATAGGAAATTAGTTGCCATCTTAAACAACCAACAATGTATGTATTTTATCTTTTAAAATAATATTAAAACACATAAATTCCAGGCTAATTAAAAGGAAATTGACTCTAAAAACATATTTCTGGTTCTTTTAATGTCCTTCTTATCCATCTTATAAAAAACACTAAAGCCTTTAAGACTGGTATTTATTTTGTAGTACATTATTTAGCTCTTTACATACATTTTAGCCACTTTAAGAGCCGCTGCAGAGGGTCCAAAGAGCCATGTGGCTCTGGAGCCGTAGGTTGCAGAGCCTTGCTGTATACAGTGGGGCCAAAAAGTATTTATTATTTAGCCTAGCCAGTCTCCAGACCTCAACCCCATAGAAAATTTGTGGAGGGAGTTGAAAGTCCGTGTTGCCCAGCGACAGCCCTGAAACATCACTGCTCTAGAGGAATGGGCCAAAATACCAGCTACAGTGTGTTCAAACCTGGTGAGGACTTACAGGAAACATTTGACATCTGAAATTGCTAACTGGGGTTATGTTACAAAATATTGAGTGAAACTGAAGTTATTGACCAAATACTTTTTATTTTCCCCCATAAGTTACAAATAAATTCTTTTAAAATCCTACAATGTGATTTCCTGGATATTTTTTCCTCATTTCATCTCTCATGGTTCGGCCCTAGGACAGAAATACGTCACCAATCCGATCACAAACCAAACAGCTTTACTTGTCATTAAAATGTTAATATTTATCTTGCACATCTAAAAATTATATTTATATATTAAAAAATGTTTAAATTTTATAATAAAATTTCTATTCTTTGATTATGTCTTAATCAATGTATTACGAGACTTAATCCTCGTAATGTTACGACTTCATTCTCGAAATAGAAGAAAAGCCTGGCCCTAATACTCCGTCGTACATTTGGTCTCTGTAACAAATGAAAACACTCAAATTTTATTCATTAGTCAGCTTCTTACTGTACTGAAATGCTGCACTCTGATCTTAAATTAACAAAATATGTTTTTAATGTACAGTAAAACCAAAATAATAGCTTTATTGGTGTATTTGTTATTTAGAGCGTTGTTGTCACAGTCTTGGTTCGGTTAAGTTTTCTTCTGAGTATTCAGTTTTACTTGCTCCATGTTTTCTAGTAGGTCTAATTTGAGTTCTTAGGTTTTTCTTGCTTGCCCTCTTGTGTTGGTCTCTTTTCCCTCCCTTCTAGAATCCTCTCTTCACACCTGCTCCCAATCAGCTCATCAGTCCTCTCTTTAGGCCCCGTCCACACGAAGTCAAACCCCTGGCCTAAACGCACTAATTTTTCACCAAACCAGCCTCTCATCCATACGAAGCCGGCGTTTCGGGGGTCTGTAAACGATCTTTTTTTTATTAAGCCTTCAGAGTGGGAATATTTTGA
>NW_015151951.1:110597-111729 GCF_000732505.1 Cyprinodon variegatus | reverse complement strand
TGCGAACGTGTTAGTTTTAGGTGTAAATAAAGATCCATTGATTGTTCTTTGCTGACCGGAATTTTCCTTTAATGACAAAAACATGCAGGTCCAATAAGTCCAATTAGTCCATCCTTCTTCCTAAAGTTTTATCCTATCAGCAAAATCTCATCTTCAACTCAAAACATTTGTTCAATCGTTATGAGATGTGGCTCACATCATGAAGCCTCCCAGAATAAAAAAGTGCAGATGCTTCTAGAAGTCCCAAAAATCTTGCATCATATTCCACTTTGCATCTTAAATTTTTCTGCAAGTTGTGTGTTTTTAAGAGTGTTTTAATGAGAGTGAAAAATATCTTAGCTTTAGGGGGCTTGTGAAACATTTCCAAAGCTCTTTAATGTTACAAATCTATTCCCATAACTGCTGAGGTTGCTGGGATTTCACTAAACACCGTCCAAATAACTTAATCTTTCCTTAAACTGGTATTTTACAATGTTTTTCAGTGCAGTCCAAGGCAGAATCTGAATCTGTGTCAGTGGAAACCTACGCAGCCGGAACTAAACTTTTCTGCATAATTCAAGCTGTGTGCCGGCATGTCCGCTCTTACACAAAAAGACATGTGACAGACAGCTGAATTGTAAACAAGGTGTTTGCCATATTTTTGAGTCACTGCTTTCGAGCAGAGGCTATTTTTTTTATGCCATGCAATAAAAATCCACTTTTAGATTTCATAGTCTGACTTAACAAGCCCATTAAACTGTCAGACTTTCTATGACTATCTATCTGATGAGATTGCATGTCAGGGCGCGTTGTCGTCAAGCTCAGCTGTTTTGTCTTTGTTCCTCACTAAAAGGTACGCTCTCTAAGAGTTCGTCGAAATAAATCACTGTGTGAGACTGCGTCGGTTAGGATGATGAAGCCTGGCAGCAGCAGATCCTCCTGAATGCAGATGTATTAATGTCTGACTAAGAAGCAGAAGGAGAGTTATTATCCTTGTGTTTTACAAGCTGACAGAATTTCTAGCCTTGAAGAAATCTCTGCTTTGGTCAAACACAGTAGGATTACATCCACTAAAGCACTCTTATGTAACCCTTATTCAAATCTATTTCCTTTTTTTGCATCTTTTAGAGAAGGATAACTCTGTTAGTTCAAT
>NW_015151951.1:106921-109370 GCF_000732505.1 Cyprinodon variegatus | reverse complement strand
CCCCCCCCCCCCCACCCCCCCGCCATGCTGCTGGGTTTTCATCTGAGAGGAAGAAGAATCCTTGTTTTCCCACTTTGCGATTTCAGTGGGAAAACAAGGATTCTTCTTCTTCCGTACGACCTCACGACGGCCGACTGAATTTCAAACATGTTAAATTTTCTCCCGACCTTACGATTCCTGATGCGGAGGTGGTCATTAGAGGCTGATCGCCCCTCGTTATCTCCTGTACACTACACCACACACCATCAGGCTGATGGTGTGTGGTGTAGTGTACGAACAAATGCTGGCTGGATGATGGTGGATATTTTTTTAACATGTCATATTAAATTAAGCGTTCATTTCCGCATGTTTTGTTCTGAATTTAATCATATCGCGGATGCTCTCCTTGAGCTCTGAGGAAGTCGGAGCGCAGCAAGACGGGAGGAACAGCGGAGGCTGTAGGCTTTGCTTTGCACAGGAGGTCTGGAGTGCAGTGGGGCAGTGACTGAAAATGTGGGATTTGCAGTTTAGACACTGTCGCCGGACAACATGCGGTAATTTATACATGTTTTAAATCAGGTTTGGTCCGGATCTGGACAACGGTACGCTAATCTGTGACCTCTGCTCTAAATAAATCAACTGAAACAAACTGCCTTCAGAAAATAACTTTAAAAAGTCCTTTATATGTCAGATACTCTCAAAGTACAGCTGCTATTTAAAGAGAACAAAGGTTTGTTAGAGAGTATTAGACTTAGACAAACTTTATTGTAATTTTGTACACACAGAGTGTATACAAAATGAAATTTTGTTCAGGACAGCTCTCAAGACATTTCCATTTCTAAAGTGCAGCTGTGATTAAATGTAAATATAAGACTGGTATAAGATTTACAGTTTTCCAACATTCAGCGCTTCCCCCCCCCCATTTTAATCAACATTCATCAGTGTGATGGCGGTGGGGAAGAAGCTGCTGCAGAACCTGCTGGTCCTGCATTGAATGCTGTGAAGCCTCTTCCCAGAGGGCGGCAGGGAGAACAGTCCATGGTGGGGGGGTGAGGAGTCATTGATGATGTAACAGGCTCGGGACACACAGCGCTGGGATGAAATGTCTTTAATGGAGGGAACAATTTAATTACTTTTTGGTGTTTTTTGAAGCGTATGGCGATCTCTCCTTAAATCTTTTTTTGTACATACCGGTAGCTAAAGGGGTACACATCCATCGAGGTAGTTTAAAGTCTATTTTTCATACAAAACTAAAAGGATAAACGCAAATCTGACATCTTACGCATGTGTATTGACTATGGGTATGCTGGTCTGACAGAACACCTGCCTTACTGACGGTAAGGCTACTGCTTAAAACACATATGTCAAAGTCAAGGCCTGCGGGCTGGATCTGGCCTGTGAATTGTTTATCCACGGCCCCCTGGATGATATTTAATTACCATTAGAAGCGGCCCACAGGCCACGACCTCTTGTGCACGCTGCTGTGACTTTGCGGGCTACCGTTGCATTGTTGGGAATGTAGTTTTGGTGCAGTTGTGTTGCACGCACCAACATGACACTCCCAAGGGTAAAACATGATTATTCTTTTCTTATATTTTAATTTATTTGTTGTGCTTTGGATGTTTGGATTGTTTTGATTTTTGCTTTTCCCTCTTTCACAATTCAAGCTGGGCTGAAGTCGGTTGTGTGAGGACGCGGAGTGCACTGACTGCGCTCCGCAACTGCTACGCGCAGGTGTCAGCAGAGGCTGATTGAAACCAAAATAAAAGGAGCCTGGATGGAGGGAGGGGGTGGACCTGATCCTGCAGGTGATAGAGACGGACACGCTGCTGAGGGAAGGGCAGGTGGGATCTACACAAAAGTAATCCCTCCCTGGGATTATTAAAGTATTTCTGATTCCTGGTTGTTTGGACAGGTGTTGTGAATGAAACGGTGCCCAGCTTGAAAGAGCTCCTGTGTGTCGCTGAATGTGAGCATTGATGACTGAAAGACATCTTCTGCCTCCATTTATCTGTTTACTACAGTCTGTTAGTGGAAAACAATTGCAGGGCGGAATATAAAAAAAAGTCAAATCAACCAAAACTTTTGCGACGCCTATGCAGAACCTCCGTGGACCCCCTAGGGATTGCGGACCCCCTGTTGAAGACCTCCAATCTACTTCATCAGATGATTTCCTGGGCATTGCTTGCTCCATTGCTGCAAGTTTTTGTGTCAAAATAGGATATAATTCCTGGTAGATCAGCTGGTAAACAATCTGCTGCAACAACTAAATGGGTTAAAAAAGTATTGGTGTGTTCCTCCAAACACCTCCACCTTTCTCCTTTCTCCAATTCTTTGTAGGCTGGATTAACATACATCCGCTTTAAAGCAAACAATCAATTAACACCCAGTTTACTGGGGTTAAAAGGATCTAGTTTTCAGCTTAAACTCAGCCAACGTTAATAAATAAGTGTCTGCTAAAGTGGCAACA
>NW_015151951.1:103804-105268 GCF_000732505.1 Cyprinodon variegatus | reverse complement strand
ACGACCTTTTCTCCTGAATGCTGAAAGAGTGAAGGAGAGAATCTTTCATTGATACTTAGAGCCACAATGTGGGCAAGACGCCATTGGATAATGGAAATTGTTCTGCTCCCCTGATGCCAGCCATAGCCCTTTCCATCCTGGTCTGGGACCCAACTTCCTGAGAGGATGTATTTCATTATTTCATCCTCCACTGGAACATCTCATCTTGTAAGTCTGGCATGTGAAAAGCATAATGTGAATGCAGCGGGTCTCATCCGAGTAATTGACACCATTCAGAGTGCATGGGGCCTGACCGCAGAGCTGGGGCCAAGCTGCTTTATGAACAGTGGTGTGGAAAATTACCTTTCTTCACTTTTTACTGACAGAAATGTTAATTGTCTTTCGGAAATGTTGGACATAAATGAGGCTTTTCTCATTAAAATGATCCAGTGATCTAAACGACTTAAATCGGATTGACCAATTTGTTTTCATTAATCCTTCCTTTGAGGCATTTTTGTTAAAATCTTCAACATGCTGTAACACACAAAAAAAGAGATAATCTTCTGCCATTTCTGTTTGTCATTCTGTATGATTATAAGTGTGTGTTAAGGTTATCCAAAGGCTTTGTAAATAGTCAATCAGAGGTCTAACATGGAAAAGGTGTCACCGTTTTTGCTGTTGTACACCTTTGAGTCAACAGTGAGATATGAAAAGTGTCTAAATACCAAACAGATCACTGCCACTTTTTTAGAGGTTAGTTAGGATGAGATATTCCTTACAGCATATAAAGAACCATAGAGATTGATCACTGAAAATACTTAATATTTGGAGAAAGGAAAGGTTTGGCATTATCTCAAGGTAAAAGTTGCTATCCTGTATAAAGAATAACTGAACGACAAGCCTTTATTATGTAAAAACTGAAGTTTTATCAAGGAATCCGATTGATGCAGGTACACTCAACAAAAATATAAACGCAACACTTTTGGTTATCATCCCAATTTTTTAAGAGATGAACTTAAAGATTCAAATTTTTTCCACATTCATAATAAAACAACTTCCCTGAAATATTGTTCACAAACCAGTCTAAATCTGTGATAGTGAGCACTTCCCAAGAGACTGATTAGACACCATGATTAGGGGTGCCCACGATAAAAGGCCACACTGAAGGTGTGTTTGGTTTTATTAGGGGGGCTCAGAAAACCAGCCAGTATCATCTCCTTCACATAGAGTTGATCAGGTTGTCACTTGTGGCCTGTGGAATGTTTGTCCAGTCCTCTTCAATGGCTGTGCAAAGCAACTGTACGCTAATGTGCTTTAGTCTGCAAGTTAGGAACATCTTCATGGACAGTAAGGAATGGGAAAGCTTTCTTTCCAGGGCAATGTGTCAAAAAAAAAGGCAGCAATATACTAGCCTGGTGAGACCATCCTGATCTCGCGAGCTTTCAAGGTTTCACTCGCAGATCAGTCTGGAGACTCTCCGTTAAA
>NW_015151951.1:100900-101797 GCF_000732505.1 Cyprinodon variegatus | reverse complement strand
CTTGGCCATTTAAGGCTTTATATGTGGTTTTTACTGTAGTATTCTTGTGCCTGTTCATGTGCTGCCATAGTCCCTATGTAATGTGCCTCTTGTTTACTAAGGCTGCACCCCTCACCAACAACATCCCACCCACCTCCACCATGTAAATTAACATTCTCTCTTGTGCAAGCAGACAATCTTAGACACAGTATTCCAAAAGCTGAAAAGCAGTCGGCTAAAAGTTCCAGTCACATGGGGTGCTGGCTGGGGACACAATAGCACAGCTGCCAGGTGTGCACAGTAATTAAAATTGAGCCAGCGCCAAAGCTCTCTTCAAATTATTTTCTCAGCATTCCTCCCATTCCCACTGCCGTCTCTGTGTTCACTGCTTAGCCGCGTCCAATAAAATCTGTGAGATGGAGGCGGCATGCTTTCAGGAGGCAGATGAGAGGGGTGTGACTCAAGCAATTATCAAGCTCTGAAAAAACTATTTGATCTGTGATGAGATTTGGGTCGTACCTAGATATGGTGTAAATGGATTTATTTTCCTGTACCCTTTATTTCTTTATTCGTATACCAAAGGCAACAAATGTGTTATAACTGCTTAGGTATGTACAGCTAGAGTTTTCCATTGTGGTGTAGTTAACCTCATGGATCACAAGTGGAGTCGTGTATGTGTCATTATGTGCAATATTAAAGCGGAAATTAAACAGTTAACCAAACTTACTTACGGTAATTCACCAGATTGTGCCTTAGTGTTATCAATAATTATATCACAAATGTGAAATATATACACAATATGCAAGTGCACCACCATGGTCGATGTAGTAGCTTCATCTGGTCTGTTCCTGTTTGGCTGTGACTCCATCCTGGAGAGAAATATCAGCTGTGCTGCTGCCATCAACACCTTTGTTTCTA